>NC_143526.1:12719758-12875036 GCF_031878675.1 Megascapheus bottae
ATTTCTGAGGTATCAATGACTCCCACAACTATCCATCTAATTTACACAGAAAGCAGTCTAATTTCAACAGAAAATGACCAAATTAAAAAATGGGTAAATATAGCTTCCACATAGGAGAGAAAAAATAGTACTTGTATTTCTGAATCTGGCTTATTTTGCTTAATATGATGATATTCAATCCTACCCATTTTAAAGAAAAGATGCACCTGGTTACAAGTGGGGAATTGTGGGAGGGATACAGGAGGAAAGCGAGAGCACAGAGGAAAAAAATATAACCTAAGGACAGTGTATGTATGCATGAAAGATCGTAATGAACTCATTTAAACACTACAATGAAGATAAAAGGAATTTCAGGAAGGGAAGCAAGAAAGAATATAAGCAGTAGGGAATATAATCAAAGTGTATCATACACATGTGTAAAATTGAAATACCACATTGTAAAATAAAATGCTCTAATAGACACATGGGGAAAACAGGTAAGGTATTTTAATAGATTTAATACCAGCAAATATACACATGGCCAATGGAAGCTCATGAGAAGATACCCAGCGTCATTACTCATTCAGAAAATGTAAATCCAAACCACAGACAGACACTATTTCAGGCCCATTAGGCTGTCTACTCTTTTTCAAGAAATAAACACCAAAGCAATCACAAGTGTTGGTGACAATGAAAAGAAATTAAAACCATCTTGATTTGATGAAATACAAAATAGGAGGGATTTCGTGGAAGACTCTAGTGTCCTCAAAAGATTAAACACAAAGCTACATCTTATGTAGCAACTCTACATCTTGATATGTATCTAAACAGATAAAAAGACTCCAGTAGGTATTTATGCACACTTGGTCATACAGAAACATTGTTCATAAGGGCCCAAAGGTGGAAGCAAACCAAGTTTCCACTGATGGATGAATAGTTAAATAATTCTTTTTAAATGTTTAAGTGCCTCTCTCTCTCTCTCTCTCTCTCTCTCTCTCTCTCTCTCTCTCTCTCTCTCTCTCTCTCTCTCTCTCTCTCTCTCTCTCTGTGTGTGTGTGTGTGTGTGTGTGTGTGTGTATCTCAAAATGAACTCCAAGGTAGGGAAACATGACATCTCTTTTTTTTTTTTGCCAGTCCTGGGCTTGAGCTCAGGGCCTGAGCACTGTCCTTGGATTTTCTCAAGGCCAGAGCTCAACCACTTGAGCCTCAGTACCACTTCTGGCTTTTTTTCTATGTATGTAGTATAGAGGAATCAAAACAGGTTTTTGTGCATGCTAGGCAAGCACTCTACCACTAGGCCAAACTCCTGGCCCTATCATTAATTTTTTAATGGACAATTAATCATCCCCAAAAGGAAGAAAATTCTGGGACATGATACAGACTCCATGAACACTGATAATACTAGGCTGAATAAAATAAACTAGTTGCCAAAGAACAAATACTGTTATGGCCCCACTTCATGGAGGAGCCTTGACAAGTCTGTTTCGTAGGGACAGAAAGGAAAATAGTGCTTGCTGGAGGAGGGGCAGATGAATGAGGCAGAAGGGATTGAAGATGGAGCTTCAGTCTAGGAAAATGAGATTTCTGGAGATGGATAATGGATTTCTGTTTAATGCCACTGCACCATCTTAGTGTGGTTAACTTGATGTTATGTAGATTTTTATCACAGTCAAAAGAAAGAAAGAAATTTCCTATACTCTGGCACAGTGTAGGTACTACCTCCATGGTGGATATTCTCATCCACTTTTCCCTTTTCTTGATGTATGTCATGGCACCAGGACTTTTCTTCCTATGGAGAACAGTATTTGGCAACAGCTGACAATGGTGGGAAGTGGATTCACAGCTGAAGTCTCCACAAGAGTTTAAGTTACCCCCCACATTACTCATCATGGAGAAGAATTTAGGTGGGTTCATATATCTGTCTTCACTACTACTTTAGATTGCTCTACACAAAATGTATAAAATTTCCAGTCCTATTTGCTCATATTTTATCTTTAGTCTTCTGAACTGTGATTTTGTAATTTTGTTTGGGGGGGCAGATGGGCGATGGGGGGAGGGAAGCAACAGAAAGGTGTTAAAATATAAACAAAGAATGACTGGAAATTACTGAGAACTTCAGGGCACACCAAGGAGAGTTGCATACATTTGCGATGGATGGATGTGCTTAACTACGCAGCTTGACTCAGAGCACACACATTTAGAAACATAGCCCTCACTTTTAATCCATTTTGGACGTTGTCAAAACATGTTTATGGAGCTCTCTGTAAGAAAAGCAGCATTTTCACAGGCAATTTTTTTCTTCTTTAAAACATCAGTTATGTAGTGCTTAAGTTCAGCTTGATATCCAGCCTTGACTTAAATTTTACCCCAATGAGCCATTGTGTGTCCATTTCCTTTTTCAGCATGATGAAGAAATCTTGGAAGGTCTGCGAGCTAGCAGGGCTCTTTGGGGAAATGCCCAGCACATTTTCCTTATCCTCCTCTCCCTCCTCAGCCTGGACATATCAGAGCAGACTGTCTCCTCGGGCTTATTCTGCCATTTAAAAAAAAAATCATGATTTTTCCAGCATGATGAGCTAAAGAGTGGGCAGGGTTTGGAGCAGGGTTCCATTTCATTCTTTGAAAAACTCACACTTTCCAGAAGAGTCAACGTTCCAACTCTGTCTTTGCATTTTAGTGGGAAGTAAAATGGCTAATTTGAGATGAGCAGGTGCTCATGAAAAAATCTTTCCCGTCTTAGGCAATACTTGGAGTGCCAGGAACAAAACGACATAGCAATCATTTGAGATTATATACACAGAACACAGACCGTCACAGTCTTTCTGTGCTTCTTCTACAGGTTTGAGGAAGAAAATGAGCTTTTCTTAGACGGGTGAAGATTAGGAAAATGTGAATTCAAGTCATAGAAAAACTTTAGCTGGGAACTAGGCAGATGAGTTTAGCCAAAACAAACAAAAAGTAGTATGAAGGATATCATTTGTGAAACAATCTGTTCTTTGATTAAAATCAGTGTGCCTTGTACTTTTAGCCCTAATATTTTCCTGCTTCCAATTTGTCTGTTCAAAAAAGGATTTTATGCAAATACTTTAAAAGTAGAGTTAGTCATCTATTGAGTTAATGATCTGGGTCAAGCATTGTGCTAAGTCTATGATATATTTCAATTAATTTCCACAAAAATCCTATAATGAAGCTGCCATTATGATTCGCATCTTACCATTAGGAAAGTTGAGTCTCAGAAAATGTACATGAGTTTCCCAAAGAAATTCTTAGATTAGGCTTCTCAAACCCTCAAACCGATACTATGTCCACTAATTTTTTTATTTGTCATCTTAGCTCACTTGATCCTAAACACAGGGTTACAGTCAATCTAATTTCTTTTTTAATTGTTTATTTCATAATACCTTGGTCTAGAGTCAGTTCATAATCTACAGTAGTCATTAATATACTACACATGTCAAATACTGTGAGAAATACTGTAGTTAGGAGTGTGATTAAGACATTAATCAATCCAATGTCTGCTATGAAAATGTGGCAGAGCTAAAGCCCCTGAAATCTCAGTGAATGAAAAATTATGCTGCAATTTTTTCACAAGTCAGCAGCACTGGTTCATCTGGAAACCACAGGTAACATTCAAGTCTGGTAGTTATGTTTGTCCATCTGGGACTTCGATCAAAGGGGGCAGTGCTTACCTGCAAAACAGTCTTCTGAAAAGTGCAGGAGGCTAAGGGAAGTGATCCATAGGCTTGACTTGGATGTAGGTGCTCTGCTTGGATGTAGCTGGTATCTTTCCACTTACAATCCATTGGTCAAAGCAGGTCACATGATCAAACCTTATAAGAATAGGGTGAGGAAACATCTCCTGCCTGTTTGAGGTAGGAGGATGGAAAATTACTGAGCACGAATGTATTCTCCTACAATGGTGAATCCTCAGAATCTTCCCGAGTCTTGTATGGAGAAACCAAGGAAGAATACAACTCCCTGAGTTCAAGCCCCAGTATTGGCACACACATAGTACAAACCAATAATATTTTGAATTTATTGGGAGTGAGGGAAAGGGGGACAAAAACATGAGACAGGGTATCAATGTTTGAGACGTAATGTACCCACTACCTGACAAACGTAACTGTAACCCCTTTATACATTACCTCGACAATAAAATACAATTAAAAAAAAGAAACCTCCCCCCAAAGAATCTTTGCTTTAAATAATTTTATCAATCAAATTATTTATATGTATTTGTTACTTGCTTAATGGATCAGCTATTACAATCCACATGTTGCAATTGAAAACTTTAAAACATAGATATTTTTGAAAATTATCCCTAGGGTAGAACAGTGTAATCAAGTTCAAGTTTGTGTTCCCATCTTACCACCACTTCAGCAAACTATGCCCCATGGTGGCTGCACACAGTGCACTGTAATGACAGATTTGTTTAGTAGGCATAAAAGGTCCATAATCGGCTTTTTTGTCGACTTTGTTTTTAAAGTCCTATACTAGCTAGGAATAGGAGAAGGAAGAGGAGGAGGAGCAGAAGAGGAAGAAGAGAAGGAAGAGGGGGAGAGGAGGGAAGAGCAGAAGAAGAGAAACAAACTAAAAAAGCAAAGAAGGTTGGAAGGAAGGAAAGAAAGAAGGAAGGGAGGGAGGGAGGGAGGGAAGAAAGAAAGGCAGATAGATGGAAAGAAGGAAAGAAACAATGAAATACATAAAACTGCCTAGACAATACCATTGCTGTAATTTAGTGTATCCCTTTAATGTTCTGCTCACTGCTCACTCCATTTTCCAAGACTTTC
Organism: Megascapheus bottae; assembly: GCF_031878675.1. Lineage (NCBI taxonomy): Eukaryota > Metazoa > Chordata > Mammalia > Rodentia > Geomyidae > Megascapheus > Megascapheus bottae. The sequence continues at coordinate 12,724,528 of NC_143526.1, forward strand.
ATTATTTTATTTAAAGAATTTATTAACATTGATTTTTACAACATCTTTCAAATGATGTGTTTAACAAACAAGTAATCAAGAAGAGAATCTCTACAACCACTTGTACTTAGAACATAATTCAAATTAGGCTGAGCGTTTGCATGTCATAGATACATATTAATCTATGTAATAAAACATTATGTCTATAGAGTCATCAATTTTTGTGTCTATGTAGTTGTGTTTGTATTTCCAATACCATGTCCATAGCATTGGGTATGCAAATTTTGAGTCATTGCTCTTGTACTGTTTGGATCTAATAGCCACACGTTAAGGAAGACTTTCATTCTTAGATTGCCTCAAGAGACCAACTTGGCGACACCATTCAGTATCATTTTCACGATCATGACAATCATTGCAACTCTCTTATATAAACCATCTACCCCTATATCATTAGGATCAGTTTCTGGAGTTTATCTCATTTCCTTTTTTTAGTTAATTTACTGCTTTTTTTGTTTTCCTTTACTCTCCACTGCTCACATTTGTATATTAACCAAAGTAAGAATCTCTCTCAGTCTTCAAGAAGTTGTCTTCTCTCAAAGTTATCCTCATCAACCAACCCAGTTGAAAAAATTCTGGGGCCCCCAACTCACTCTTCCCCTCCCAGAAATAGTGCTGGTTTTGTCTGTACATTCTATACTGAACAGGGCTTAGTATCAAAGTGCAAATCTCCATCCATGACCCCATCCCAAACTCCCAGAAGCTAGACTATGCCAGACTCATAAAAGCCCTCAGGAAAGTTAGTTCTCAGACTCTCTTACCCCCTCTCTTCTGGGTGAAGCTACAAGCTAAAGGCTTCTTCACAATTGCATGGTGCTGTATCAGAGGCAGGGCTTTTATATATATTTTTTACATTTTTTACAGGGATTTAAAAATATGTTTATTATCTTTAAGAAGTTGTACAAAGGAGTTCCCATCCAACAATACAATTTACATATACAGTGCATAGTGATCAGGCGGGGTTATTTTTTTTGTTGTTTTTTGGTCAGTGGTAGGGTTTGAACTAGGGGCCTGGGCCCTGTCCATGAGGATTTACACACAAGTTTAGTGTTCTACCACTTTGAGTTTCAGCTTCATTTCTGGTTTTCTGGTGGTCAGTTGGAAATAAGAATCTCATGGATTTTCCTGCCTAGGCTGGTTTTGAACCACAGTTCTCAGATCTCAGCCTCTTGAGTAGCTAGGATTACAGGTGTGAGCCATTGGCACCTGGCACAAGGCAGGGTCTTTAATGAGAGGAAATCTTCAGCCTCTCTGGTGGTTCCTGGTTTCATGTGCCCCTAAGGTACAGCAGTCTGTCAATTCATTTCTGATTTCTCACAAAGGGAAATTGTTCTTGAATTGTTGCTGAGTGGATGAATTTATGGGGCCAGGGCTTCCTATTGCTTTACCTTGCTGAAATCACTCCTCTTAGGATAATTTTTGACTTAAAGTATATTTTGTCTAATGTTTCTGTCTATCTCACGATATTGGAAAGAATAGAAATGCTTTGTGAAAGCTGGGACATTTCCCTTTAGCGGTTTATCACTTTGTCTTAGAAATGACAAGCTACTTCTGACTCGCTGTCAGTGGTCCCCTACAAAATCCCGACACAAAGTGCTCAGAAAACGTGAGCCTCCCTTGTGGCCAGGGTGGAGCTATAAACATTAAAGACTAGCAAAGACTTCCATGCCAGGCCTCCATGGTTCCACGGCACAGACTAAAATGGTATTCAGTCTCAAAATGCAGCCTACTCGATTCCATTCTTATTGTTGGGCACTTTAGAATCTTTATTCTTTTGAATGTTGTAAGATATACCTACAACATTACAACCTTCGTACATTAGTTTTTGAATCTTCCTACATACTGTGTTCATAGTATTCTTTGATTACTCCCTTTGGATACATATTAAGAAAAAAATTACTAGGTCAAAAATATTAATATGGTAAAGTCCTTTAAAGGTGATACAAGTTTAACATGTTACCCCCCTCTCATACTGCCATCTGTATTAATTTGATGGAAAACATAGTATCCCTTGGTGTGTGTGTGTGTGTGTGTGTGTGTGTGTGTGTGTGTGTGTGTGTGTGTGTCTGTGTGTTGGTACTGGTGTTTGAACTCAGAGTCTCTAGGTCTCACTTTCTCACTTGTTTTTTTTTTTTTGTGTGGGTATGTGTGCAAGGCTGGTGCTTTTACTACACCTCCATTTCTGGCTTTTGGCTGGTTAATTGAAGATTAGAGTTTCTCATACTTGTCTGCTTAGGCTGGCTTTAAATCATAATCCTCAGACTTTCCCTCCTGAATACCTGGGATTACAAGTGTGAAGTCAATTAATACTTTAAAAGCAAAACAGCAAATTTCAAGTTTATAGAACTGGCCTCTTCATGTACAATCATTACCTCTCTGCAGTACTTTTATTACTATGTATAGGTAATAATTTTGGTTTTAATTCACAATTTACTGCAGCACCACTGATTTCTATTCTTACATGGCTGATTTAAATGCTTTTTCTTTTGTATTTTCAATTAATTTTTATCAAACAACCACTAAATCCCAGACAATGGAATTATCTGGGATTAATTCTGCCAAGTATAATGCACTTCAAGGAAACTGGTGCCCTGAAGCTCTTGACCCTACCCAACAGGACACTGTAGAGTAAGTGCAGAGGCAGGGGAGGAGGCAGAGTTCTAGAAGAGAAATGGAATTGAGGTGAGGCAGAGAGGCCTAAGAAAGGTGGCATTTATTTGCTTATTTGGTTTATTCCTTTATTATTTATGTGCCAGTACTGGAGCTTAAAATCAGGACTTAGGCACTGTTCATTAGCTTTTTTTTTGTTAATGCTGGTGTTCTACTATTTGAGCCACAGCTCCACTTCTGGCATTTTGGTGGTTAATTGGACTTAAGAATCTCAAGGACTTTCCTGAATTGGCTAGCTTTGCAAACTTCAGTCCTCAAACTTCAGCTTCTTGAGTAGCTAAGATTATAGGCAGGAGCCCCCAGCTCCTGGTTTGAGACATGGCTTTTAATACAAATCCATTATTTTTGTGCCAGTCCTGGGCTTGATCTCAGAGCCTGAGCATTGTCCTTAGACTTTCTCAAGGCTAGAGCTCTACCACTTGAGCCACAGCACCACTTCCAGCTTTTTTTCTATGTATGTGGTACCGAAAAAATCAAACCCTGGGTCTTTGTGCATGCTAGGCAAGCACTCTACCACTAGGCCCCTACAAAGCCATTTTTGAGAAAACACATGAATCTATTAATATATGAATTTGTTTATCTATTCATGACAGCAATCACTTCAAGGTCCCATTTTCAGATACTATTAACAACAACTTTAGGAATCAAGAATCCAGCACATGAATTCAGGAAGACAAACAGAATGCGGTAAGTAACACTGTTTATTTTTAATTGATACACTGGATGTTTAAAAAATGCACAGAACATTTGAAGTTAGATGCTGGTTTTTCTCATTTCTCTGAATTTCACATAATTTTGTCAGACCCTTGTTACCTATTTGACCAGCAATGAAATGGGAGTAGATGTTGCCTAAAATATGCCTGACATTATCTCTTACTCAGTCTATAGCATCTTTAGAAAGTACTGCACACACACACACACACACACACACACACACACACACACACACACACACACGATTTATTGACTTTTAGTAGTCAAACCCTGGAGCTATGGCTAATTAGAGCACAGATATAAGAGAGAATATTCGTTTGGTTTGCTTAATTAATTTTTTTCTAAATGTCAGTTAAAATTAGTTATCCATCTCTTAATACTTTTTTTCCTCAGGATTAAATGTACTAAGGTTGAAGAATTATATAAGACTACTATAGCATCATGTAAAGTTAAAAGTGTCCTCTTAATAACACCAATACAAATAGTTCTGTGTTGGTTAGTACTCGGGAGTAACCTTGGATTGGGTAAAATGTAATTTAAGTTGTAATAAAATAAAGCAATCTCCTGATTTTGTCTTCTGACTCTATTGTTCAAAGCTGCTTTGATCAGGAATAAACCATTCCTTAATCATATCTACATTTTACATGCCTAACAGAGAAAATAGCTATTTACCCATTTTTTAAATCAAATGAAATAAAATACAACTCTGACCTTCAGCACTAGGTCAATGGCATGTTTAGATTTAATGTGTAAATATTATAAATTGAATTAATAACAGAGCTATGGTAACTGACCAAAGAAAGATGAAAATTTTTCCAGCATGTTTTTAAGTAGATTACAACTATCAATTAATGTAAAGTTAACTATGGATTTGCTTTGATTGTTGTAGGCTTGCAGGGCTTTTTTTTTACTCCTTTGTTATTGTTTCTTTTAGAGGATATTGACAGTACTTCCTCTTTGATGGAGTCATTTAATAGTAAAATTGCAGTAAATACCTTTTTAGCATAGACTTGGAAATTGCACACAACAATCCTTGTTTTCTAAAATTGAAAAATGATCTGTAAAGCAGACAGTCACTTGTTTAAGAGCAAGCACATTTCTCACAAAAAAAACCACACTGAGATCCCCAATCAAGGTGTTTCCTTTGAAATTTCTCAACTGCTGTTTCTCAATCAATCATTTTATTTAAATAAATTTGTCAATTGAAATGAAAACAACCACCTATGCCTTTCAAGAGTATTATTTGTTTGGATAATAATGAGCATGCCTGCACCATAGGATGCTTTTTGATAAGGAAGGGAAAGAAAGAAAGAAAGAAAGAAAGAAAGAAAGAAAGAAAGAAAGAAAGAAAGAAAGAAAGAAAGAAAGAAAGGAAGGAAGGAAGGAAGGAAGGAAGGAAGGAAGGAAGGAAGGAAGGAAGAAAGAAAGAAAGAAAGAAAGAAAGAAAAGAAAGGAAGGAAGAAAAGAAAGGAAGGAAGAAAAGAGAGAGTAAAGTCAAATCCCACACTGTCCGAAGATGCAGAATGAATCCTAAAACACTGAGGTTAAGAAATGTTCCCCAAATTTCCTTTTGACTGACTTACTCAGGAAAGAAAAGGAGACCGACATGCCGCGTGTCACAGTCTGCAGTCCCCACGCAGACCTCACCCAGAGAGAACGCATATGGACGCCATTTGTAACCAGTGGAGAGAATGCACGGCCAGCCTAACCTTTGGTGTCTGCCTATCCATCTGTTTTCACATTAGCTGCAAATTATAGAATCCTCCAGACCCAAATGACCATAAATCAGTACTATGAGCATGTACACTTTTCCCATCTGTCATAAAACAATGAATTAAATTCATGCCTGTCAAAATAGGCTGCAGTAAAATGGCCTTCTTCTTTAGCCGAAGGAATACAAAGCTTCACCTCATCGCTGTAATTTATGGCCTCCGTGGGGCTTCGGGGTGATTAGGCCTTAGCCCACCAACACGCAGAAAAACAGTAGGAACTCCAATAACTCCAAATGGAAATCTTGGGTCAAATTTATCAAACAAATCAGAGAGAAATCTATTTCTGTTTGGAAAAGGAGGAGATATATTGCATGTTTAGGGCCCGTGCACCGCTATGGAACTTTTGGCTCTTCGGTATTTGTGAGTTTTGGAATTTCTCGCTTAAATAGTATCACCAAAGGACATGTAATGTATTAGACATGAGCCATTTTTAGCCAAATAAAATATACAACTGCAAGCAAAGAGGTTTTTCAATGTTAACATCAACATATTTGTGCAAATGATGTAACTCAAAATTTTCTAGGTAGACGTAAAAAAAGCATAGCTTTAGTACTGGAAAAATACACCAGTAGAAAATGAAATATGTTAGTAATAGGTACCCCCCACAAAAGAGCAATAAAAGGAGGGGGTAGCCAGGGTGATAAGGTGTATGAACATTATCCCATACCTGTCAGTTTATATGTATTTCACCACCCAGTCAATGTTTCTTAAAATTTCCCCTTCTTAAAACAGTGCATTCAAGAATAGCTCCATCTGAAAGCAGAGACAGAGAGAAAAAAAAATAAAAAGAAAGAACAATGAAAAACAGCCCCAAGCGCCATACAAAAAGTGTTGGTCACAGTCAGAAGCAATAAAAAAATACAAAGAAATAATTGCCTCTGTGTGTGTGTGTGTGTGTGTGTGCGTGCGTGCGCACGCGTGTGCGTGCGTTTGCAGTGGGAGATGACAGAGGAAGACTCACAAAAATTCATCTGGAGATTTTGGCCTGAATCCCTCATTTGTAAGCCACAGTGGACTTGAACTAGTGTTTATCACGAAGGCTCACAACATTCATTCCATGAGAAAGTTGTATTTCACAAAATGCCCCTACTGCATTACAAATCTGTAGCTAGTAAGAAGAAATAAGAAGTCAATCCACAACGTTGCCTGTCACAGATCTGGCTAATGTCTAGCCATGAATTATGGAGTCTTGAAGAGAAATTCCCTGTGCAGTCAATATCACTTCCAAGGGACTGGAACCCATGTCCAACAACAGCTCAATATGGTGCAAAATATTGTTCCTGCTGGGTAATGAAGTTCAGTCTTCACCTCTGATACACACGCTGTGTCCTGCTGTAGGTCCCAAACCACGTGATCATACCAGATTGGGGTGGGTCCTCAACACAAAACACTCAATGGCACTTTATGGTTGAAATGTTTTAGCTTTCTTTTACTGCCTCTGCCTACTGGGGAGCTGTTTTGGAAGCACTTTGCTAGTGCTGTGATTTACTTAACTTTTTTAATGCCCATTTGATGTAGATATTATTAAGAGTAAACAATGTGCTTGGCAGAGTTACAAGATGGTAAGTCCCAATAAAATAAGTAGTTTTCTTTCTTTTCTTTCCTATGTCCTTTCTTGTCTTTTTCTCCCCTTTCTTTTATTGTTTCTCTTCTCTTTTTCCCTTAATCTTTCCCTCCTTCTCCTACTCCTCCTCTTCCTCCTTCCTTACCTCCTTCTCCTTCTCTTCCTCCTTATCTTTTTCCAATCCGTGGGTGCTAACCATTCCTTCATGAATCAGGGTGCAGCCCCATGAATGGAATAGTCTTTGCCCACCTATAGAGTTTACATACTAAGGATGGAGACTTACACAAGAGTGAACTATTAAACAACATATTACACACTCAATTATTAATTAATTATGGTTGTAATCCTTGCTGAGAATGACATCTTCCAGTTGCAGGGAGAACCTACAGCTGAGTATTGAGGTCTAGCACTGATCATGTGCTGGTTTAGTGAGCCAAAAAGTCTCACCCTCCAAACCACACCAATCTAAACAATCAAGGTTGTTTTCTTCTAAGACACATCATAGAAGTTATCATTATAACCGCTAGTTTATTACTTCATACCCAATAAAGTGACTCACTGTTAGCTTTATTGAAGTCTTAGAGATTTTTTTTTCTAAATGGGAAAACTGTAGTAGCTCCTATTACATGAAACTGACCACCAATAACTACAGACTTATTTTATTTGAGAGAGAATTTATTAAATAAGAACATATGTTTGAAAGAGAAGAGAATGTGCCACTGAGTTCCTGCTCTCCCTCTATTCACTTCCCAGCACAAAGGTTATAGAATTCACTTGCAGTTGATTAAACCCAGCTCTTTACCATCTGAATCGATCGCTACAGCACTCATCAAAATCAAGTGCTGAAATTAAAAATAATTAAAACATCTGAAGGTAAACTTGCAGATGGAAATTGTTTCAAGGGAATTACTGGGAGAAAAAAAAACACTCAATGTAGAAAAATCATTTCATTCTGTTTACTTTGGAATGCTATATTTTCAGTTCCAACAATGCACACACATTTATACACCATCTCTCTCTCTCTCTCACACACACACACACACACACACAACACACACGCACACATATACACACAAACACATACACACACCCTACCTGCCAAAAAATTATATTACAACAATGTTACAGAAAAATATATTGGCAGATTTTAAGAAGTTAAAAGAAATAAGTCTATGTATAGATAAAATTTATATTTGATTCGCAAAACCTGTTTTCCTTTTGAATCTCTACTTGTGTGTGTTAATAAAACATATACATTTCTCAAGTTATGAACTTCTTTTAAAATGTCCATTTTTTTAACATTTTCTGTTTGCTTTACTCTAACATGACAATTAAAACTCTGGCTGAATTGCCAGTAGGTTCTGACATCTTGACAGGAAAAAGGAAGAAAACCATGTTTATTATTTCATTCTTGATGGTCATTAGTGAACATATATGAACAGAGTTTCATGGGAGTGTGAGTTCATGAACTTCTCCTTTGTCTTTGACAGAGGCCTAACCTTAAGAGGGGACTGTGGACTATGGGCTGTGGATTTTGAGCAAGGTCCTCTCACTGGGCCCTCTTCTTCCTGCAGCCTGAAACCTCAACCGACGAACACCAAACACATTGCTTTACCAGCTCCCCGGCAAATACCCAAGATGACTTCAATGTGTCTGCGAGTTACCGGCTGATGAAGGAACGGAACCTTGCTGAGCCATTATTAGAAGTATTTATTTTCCTTTTTTTGTACTCATAGTATTTTAAATCTGAGGTTTGGCCATTACATTGTGGTAAGTTAAGGAAAATACTCCACAGCATATTGGAATGGGAAAACCTGCAGGAAAGCAATATCCATCCAGACTGACATGGGAAGAAATGAGATCTGAGCTCCAAGCCACCCCAACCCCCTAAGGAAGGACAAATTGAGAGGTTCATGTGATTTTGTGACTTGGCAGGAACAAGAAAGACTGAACAAGCTTGAGACCCAGGAAGGTTAACCAAAGGGCTGAAACACATACAGATAACATAAAATAAACCCAAATAACCCCAACATTTACATGTACCCTTGATCAATGAAAAGCTCAACTGTCAACTTATACAAAATCTTCCTGCCCTCATTTGTTACTTAAGGCTATAATTAGGTAATCTTTTGGTGATACCTTTCCTCTTTTGTGATATAGATGTAAATAACTGAGGTAAAGTTGTATGAAAATGTCTAGACAATGGCAGGCACACAACATATCTGCCTCTATCCCAATGCTCAAGAGACTGGACTGGTTCGGATGTGATTTCTGGAATTAACTGTGTTGTAATAATAAAAATGTGTGGCTTTTATCAATGGCTGATTTTAGGTGAACTTGAAACACCGGACATTTCTACAGCCACATGAAAAGAAAAATAAACATGAACCTTCCGCCAGCCCATTCACAAAGAAATTCTCCCATATGATCTGCATAGCAACTGTGGGATAGGAATTCCTGTGAAGCTGGTTTTACAAATGATGAAACACACTTACCAGAGTGATTTGTCCAAGCCCTTACATGCATCCTAAGCCACATGCTGGCCATTGGGTGAAAATGCTGCAGAATATTCTGTCTGTTCATTGGGCCGGGTCTAGCAATCTGTTTAGAATTGCCTTAATTCTTTCACCAGGTGCTGCTTCTATGTTAGCTTCTTTTCTGAGACTTTTTGTATCCAAGATGCCCAACACTTGGTGATTCTTATATATGCCTGTAATTTGCGACTCTACATTCTCCCATTACAAAGCACTCTGGCTACCCCGCTTGCAAGCCCCTATGTGGTGGGAACAGGGTTTTTTTTCTGCCCCTTCACTCGCTGTGTGGCTGATTGAATGTGAGTCCTAAGTCCAAGGGAGGAGGGGAATAGCTTTCCTCCCACTCTCCACAGGACCAATGGTATGTCCTTTCTGGAGCTTAACTCTGTGCAAAGCATCTGGCGTCCTTTAAAACCAGGCTAAGACTGGAAGGGGGGTGGACAGTGGGAGATTTCAATTTAGGTGTACTCCAGGAGGCTTTGAAGAGTAAAAGTTCATCCTGGGTGGGTGCCAGGAATGGCAAGGCCTGAGGACCTCCTCTCTATAGTCCCCCAAGTGACAACTCAGACTCGTGTCTTCTGGTGCATTGGCAATGCCACCTTTGACATAAATATATCCAGTTCAGTTAGTCTAGCTCCAAGATGCTTGCCTGAAGTAGGCATGGGCATCAGAAAAAATAAATCTCCATCATTTCTCAAAATCCTTGTTTGAACCAAGCACTGGTGGCTCACTCCTGTAACCCTAGCTATTCAGGAGGCTGAGATATAAGGATCAAGATTTGAAGTCAGCTAGGGAAGAAATGTCTGTGAGATTCGTATCTCTAATTGACCACCAAAATGTCAAAAGCAGAGATGTGGCTCACATGATAGAGCAACGGCCTTGAGAGTAGCATCCAGGCCCTACGTTTAAGTCCCAGTGTCAACACACAGGCGCGCGCGTACACACACACACACACACACACACACACACACACACACACAAATCCATGTTTGACACCATGTTTATACACCTACTATAGATAGGAAATCTGTGCTCATGATTGAGAATATTTGTACTAGTATATTTGTTCACTGAAGAAGAGCAAATGCTTTGGGGATTTTAATATCTTGTCATTTTTTAGTATTACCTTTAGTTGCACAAAAGAGCTGCTATTTAAGAAAGCAGTTTGGTATATTTCTAAATTGATATAGAATGGCTCCTTCTGTTTACCTATGCAACTGAGCCAAATCTTTCTTATGCATAGTGACCATAAAACGGTGAGAATTATGTAGAGCTAATCAAGTTTAAGGGCCAGAGTGGCTTCCTTTCACCCACCCAGTGAGTGCTGGCAGAAGTACCTGGGAATTACAGAGTGTTCTAGATCTAATGAGGGAGCCTTCTTTATGAGAGGCTCTAATAATGCCCTAATGATAGTGGTATGGAAAGAGCCATATCTCTGAGGCTTCAGTACTTTATTATGACTTATTTTCTAATTTTAAATACCCATCAATTACAAATAACAGTTGTAATTTTCTATTCTATTTTTTCCAAATAGAATAGAAAATAGTCCAAGCCTCGGACTCTTGAGGAATTTTCTGACATTATAGCAAACATAAAACCTGACAGAGTTAGATGTACAGGGTCAAGTGCAAGTTTCTCATTAAAAATGGGGATGGGGAAGACTTAAAGGAATTCCATGTGAAAGATTTATACAATGTCTGTAGTATTTTTTTCCTGAAAGGATCATATTTTAACCCAATTATATGATATAAAGAATGAAGATCTTACCGTGTGCTTTATAAATGTCCCTAAATCAATTTGGTAGCTTTCCCTGCTCACACAAGTACTACTGGTTTCATTACACCCTTGGGGGAACCAGAAAAAGCTTGCCACCTGTGCTTTCCTCTATCTTTAGATGCTTTTGCTCTGACTTTTTGGACCGGCAGTCTACAGTCCCTTTGTTCCTTATACAAAGCTCACAAGGGCGGTGGGTCCTAGGGCACATTTGCAGAACCTTTTGGCCATCAGTGAATGCAGCTAAGAGTTTATGTTTGGCTGACTTGCTAGTTAAAGCTGTCCAGATGATTACACCTAGATGAACATGTGAACATCTCCAGATAAGCAGTAGTTATGTTTCTTAAGAATTACTAGCAGGCTTTGCTTTTCTGGGATGCCATCTAGTTATTCGGACAGAAGATTAATCTTCATGCTATTAATTTAATGTTTATCACTGACATGAGGATGTTGGCATCCGTGTGTGTGTGTGTGTGTGTGTGTGTGTGTGTGTGTGTGTGTGTGTGTGTAAATGCTGGTTTTGTGTATTGATCTCAGGGCCTGAGCACTGTCCTTCGGCTTTCAGCTCAAGGCTGGTGCTCTACCACTTGAGGCATAGCTCCTCTTCTGGATTTTTGGTGGTTAATTGAATATGAGTTTCATGGATTTTTCCTGCCTGGGCTAGCTTTGAGCCTCTGCCCACAGTTATCAGCCTCCTGAGTAGCTGGGATTACAGTCTAGAGTCATAAGTGCCTGGTTGTTGTTAATACCTTGTTAAATCACTCAGTCTGTCTTCATTTACACAAAGCACATATCCTGATAGCAAGGCCCCATCTCTACAATTTAGAATAATTTCTTCACTTTGTTTTCATTGAGTTCATTGCTGCTGTGCTTTCTTTTCAGGACCAGTGTTTTTGACCAGTACTGTCCAACTGCATCATAGAAAGCCCTGTGCTGTGGGTTGTAAGCTGTTTTCTCAGGAGTTGTATTTATGTACTTTGTGCAGGAATATCGCAGCCCATGTCCTCTCAGGATGGACTGTCAGAGATTAGGGCCATATATTGTAATACAACCATAATTGTTTACTAATCCTTGTCTTGTTCCGTGGATCTTTAAGAGAGCAGCTGTAGATTCTTTTGTCTTTCTTTACTTTCCTTTCAGCATTAATTTATAATAGTGAAGGGGTTTCTAAGGGAGTTGCAGATTTGACCCAGTGTTCAATGGGGCATCAACAATCTAGAAGGATTTTTATAATGAAGTTTCTCAAAAAAAAAAAAAAGAAGAAGCAAGAAAGAAAAAGAAAAATATAAGGGGTGAAAATGCCTTCTCAGTTTATTTCTGAACATTGGGCTTTGAACCAACTTTCAACTTTGCAAAGGTTGAATAAAATATGTCTCAAAGTCAAGTGCCAAAACACACAGAAGAGGTAGATTGGCTAAAACAACACAAAATAGACAGTGTTAACTCTTGAGTGCTCACTTCACTGGCATCTATCTTCTTTCTGCTTTGGGGTGGGAGCTGCTTTCCAAAGGAACCCTGCTGCCAGGTCAGTAGAGTGGCTACCACACACTGTGTCCCTTGGACACTTCAATGTCTTAGGAATGTTCAAGTGTTGTTCAAATGCTGTCTGTACCCAGTTGACTTGGCTTGAAGTGACATTTTCCAACCATGGTCTGTGTGTGTGTGTGTGTGTGTGTGTGTGTGTGTGTGTGTGTGTGTGTGTCTATTGCTTTAAAAAACTAATTTTGAGTGCCAGGAGCTTGGCCTAGTTGTAGAGTGCGCTTGCCTAGTATGCACAAAGCCCTGGGTTCGATTCCTTGGTACCACTTACACAGAAAAAAAAAAGTCAGAAGTAGGATTGTGACTCAAAGGGGTAGAGCTCTAGCCTTGAGAAAGCCCAAGGACAGGGTCCGGGCCCTAAATTCAAGCCCCTGGACTAGCAAAAAGAAGTGTTCAAACTTATTTATTTATTTATTTGCTACTCTTGGGGCTTGAACTCAGGGCCTGTGCACTGGCCTCGATCAAGCTTTCTGAAGGCCAGTATTCTACGATTTGTGGCTTTTTCTGTGAATATGGTACCAAGGAATCAAACCCAGGGCTTCATGCATGCTAGGCAAGCACTCTACCACTAGGCCACACTCCCGGTCCCATTTTTGAACTTTGTGATGTAACAAATTTGGAGTAAAGTAGAAAGTTCAATAATGCAATTGTAAATTGAATATTTGGATAATTCTATGGTGATTTAACTAAAAAATTTTAAATATACAAGAATCTGTGTCATGTTGTGAATATTACCTATATACAAGTATGGAAACCTACTCTGCTGATCTTAGATAGGGTCAAGAGGTGATAGAAGGTAGTCAAAGGGGCAGTAGATTTGGAGTTGACCAGATGAAGGTGTGGCAATTAGCTTTGTTTTATACCATCATTGTTGCTGTGTATATGAAGTTGTGCTTGGCATGACAGTTATGTAAAATTGAATTGGTTGTCTACTACAGTAGAAGTATTTGCCTAAGAAAGGGGATTCACTGTTCTAGCCTACACTCTCTTCACTTGGCTATTTACCTGGTAAGGATGCCCTGCCCAAAGGAAGGAATTCTTCTGTCCAGAAAGCACCAGCTCATGTTTGTTTCTGTAGGGAATTAACATATACTCAGAGAATCCTAATTCTGGTCCCTTCACCAGTAAGGTAGACTAGAGTTCTGAGGTGAAACGCTCTGAAGTCAAATATGTGTACTTATTTATGTACTGGTAATAATACTTAAATAAAGAGATGCTAGAAAACAGCCTACAGAGAGTTAAAGAAAGAGAAATGACTATATATATTCTGCTGTATTAGTAGAACACTAGTTAAAAATTATATGTTCCAGTCTGAGAGTTTGGCCTAGTGGTAGAGTGCTTGCCTAGCATGCATGAAGACCTGGGTTTGATTCCTCAGTACCACATACATAGAAAAAAAAAAGCCAAAAGTGGTGCTGAGGCTCAAGTGGTAGAGCTCTAGCCTTGATAAAGTTCAAGGACAGTGCTCGAGCCCTGAGCTCAAGCTCAGGATTGGCAAAAAAAAAAAATTATACATTCAAAAATATATGAACTATAACCCTTCTATACATTACCCTGACAATAACATACAATTAATAAAGAAAGAAAAAATATTTAATCATGTAAGAAAAGACCCACCATAGAAGTTTTAGTGTAAGCTTTACTCATAGGCCTATTTCCTGATAATGAAACATGACAATCTGAAAATGTTTGGGTAAGATAGAAGATAAACCTGAATGTACTCTCTTAGATTAGCCATATAAATTTAGGATCACATAGTTACAGAGTTACCATTTATAGAGACAAAAACTGGAGAGAAGATGCCCAAATATTCCAACTTTTATTTCTTTGATGAACCATAGACATTCAATTTATTATAGTCTCTCTATTTGAACCGTTGCCACGTATAAATTTATAAAGACAAAACATGGCACATTGCCTGTCTTAATGACAATATAGCAAAAGCTTTCCACCATGCCTCCCTGGATGACAGTTTAGAGACATGAGTGATATTACCTTGTGGGACTTTTTGCTATCTCTTTCAGCAACTAAGGCACCTGAAAGTTTAAATACCACACTGATTCCATAATTTTTCTTTCTTATCTTTCTCCCTCCTTGCTTTCACATTCTAGTTCTTTTTTTTGTCTTTTTCTAATTTCATTTTTTTGCCAGTCCTGGGCTTGAGCTCAGGGCCTGAGCACTGTCCTTGGACTTTCTCAAGGCTAGAGCTTCCACCACTTGAGCCTCAGCACCACTTCCAGCTTTTTTCTATATATGTGGTACTAAGGAATCGAACTGGGGTCTTTGTGCTTGCTAGGCAAGCACTCTGCCACTAGGCCAAACTCCTGGCCCTCACGTCCTAATTCTATTAAACATTTTTTTTTGTTGTTCTTGTTTTCTACTTTGAGAGCATCTCAGGGAGCATAGATGAAGGATATTTTTTTCTTTTGTGCTTTGTGTTTGTGCCATGGTTTAGTGCGTAGGAAAGACTATGGAAACCTTGTTGGTGTCTTTTATTTACGCTGCAACTATGGACTTATCTGGAAGGGCAAAGAATCCTAGGAAACTCATTCAGGTGAGACATGTGGAGGAAGATGGCATAAGGAGAAAGGAGGTATTTTCTGCAGGTAGAGACATGCAGAGGGAAGAAAGCTCTGGAGAGAGGAAGGGTTTTCTATAAATGGTGATGGCCAGATCCAACACCATCATTTACTCCAGATCAAACAATATCCTTGACCATGTTGACATCAGGAGCAAAATTCTCAGAGAGTGAACATAAGAGAAGTGGTCTCCCCAGGTCCTGGGGCCTGAGCTAGCAGCCTTGGGGTGGAAATCAAAGAAAGAAGGAAGGTACTCTGAGAAAACTGGCAGATTCTAGATGTCTTACCTAGATTGGTCAGCTATATTTAAGTTCAATGTTTTTTCAACAAATAAAAATGTGTGACTTGTTTTTCCAGTCCTGGTGCTTGAACTGAGGGCCTGGAAGCTGTTCCTAAGCTTCTTATTCTCAAGGCTAGTGCTACACCACTTAAGCCATAGTGACACTTCTAGCCTTTCTGAGGAGTTTATTGGAAATGAGAATCTCACAGGCTTTCGTATCCAGTATGGGTTTGAACCTCCTTCCTCAGATTTCAGCCTCCAGAATAGCTAGGATTACAGGTGTAAAATACTGGCACCCAGCTCTGTGACATTTTTATATTCCTAATGTCAGGGAAATTTATTCTTGTTTGAATAAACAAAAAAGCATTTAATAAAATAAAATAATTTCTAAGCCATAATTAATAGTTATAGTAAATAAAAACTTAATCCCTGAAAATCTTAAAGAGCAAAGCAGACTCATAAAACACGGGATCATGAGCCAGATGTCAGTGGCTCATTCATGTAATCCTAGCTATTCCAGAGGTTGAGATCTAAGGATTATAAATTCAGTCATTTGGGCAAGAAAATCTCAGCTCCTTATCTCCAATTAATCCCTGGAAGTGGAGCTATGGCTCAAATAGTACAGTGTTAGCCTTGAGCAAAATAGCTAAGAGACAGTGTCCAAGTTGTGAGTTCAATCCCACACTAAAACCAAAGAAAACAAAACAAAAACAGACAAGAAAAAAAAATCCAGAACCAAGCAAGCAAGCAAAATAAACACTGTCCAAAACAGACAAACGAACAAACAAAAAATCCAGAACCATGGCTTTGTTTTGCTAGATGAATATTTAGGTGCTATGCAGAACTCTGACTTCTCCCCAGAGTTTAGGCTGTGTCTAGTGAGGGTATCCCAGGCAAAGCCAGGATCCTTGGATCAATTCTTTTTTTTTTTTCCAGTCCTGGGCTTGAGCTCAGGGCCTAAGCACTGTCCTTGGACTTTCTCAAGGCTAGAGCTCTACCACTTGAGCCTCAGCACCACTTCCGGCTTTTTTCTATGTATGTGGTACCGAGGAATCAAACCCAGGTGTTCGTGCATGCTAGGCAAGCACTCAACCACTAGGCCAAACTCCCAGCCCCCCTCGGATCAATTCTTAGGTGAGCACTGGATTTTTTCTAAAGTCCAGGGTTTTTAATACTAAAAACTTTATTAAGACTATTGAGAGTGACTATGACTTTACTAAATGCACCCCCCCACCAATTTTCTTGTCCTTTGAGAATTCCTTGCCCCAAATGTACATCTCCAGTTTGACCTTGAACATTGACCTCCCCCAAGACTCTACAGCAAGTCATTCTTCTATGTAGACACTAGGGCTGGTAATCCTAGTTACTCAGGAGGTTGAGATCTGAGGATCGCAATTCAGAGCTAGCCTGGGCACTGAAGTCTATGAGACTCTTATCTCCAATTAACCACCAGAAAAGAGGAAGTGGCTCTATGGCTCAAGGGTAGGGTGGTAGCCTTGAGCTGAAGAGCTCAGGGACAGTGCCCAGGCCCAGAGTTCAAGCCCGGGGGGGGGGGGGGGGGGGGGGGGGGGGGGGGGGGGGGGAGAGATTACATTAACCTAGTACACAGAGAGAGCTCAAGGCATACTGCAGTGGGAAAACATTACTAATTCTGCCCTGAGTATCTGAAATTCCCAAAGGGACAGGCCAAGGCTGTCAGGGGCCTCAAGTTTGTCTAGGGTCAAATTTTGCCTACAAAAGAGTTATAAAAAAAAATCTCATTTCTTGGAGATTTATGGGTTCTTGAATTGAGAGTAAGAAATCACAGACCTGCATCCAATCTGCCTGCTTAGATCTCAGCCTGAATGTTCAAATGATATCTCGAAATTAATATATCTAAAATAAATCTCCTGAACTTTAGTTCCTTTCCATCTTTTTAAGTTTTTTTTTTTTTCTTCATTGGTCAGGTTACTAAGCCCTTTCTTTCTCCCGTTCCTCATGTTGACTTAATAGCCAGTCATACTGGTTGACTTTCTACACCGTGCTTGCCCTCTCTCTTCAGGGACAGCTGTGGTTCTTGCCACCATTAGCCTCACATATATAACAAGAAATTACTAATTTCAAGTTCATCCCTACCCTAGATCTGTCCTGGACTTCAGATGGAAGAATCTGTACTAATCATAAACTAGCTCAGGTCACTACCCAGCTTTCAATCCTCCGTGCTTTCCACAATGCTCTGAGCTACATTCAAAGTCCCAGACATAGCCAGCCACACTGTGTCATGCCCTCTTCCTCCTTACACATCACAATGAGGTAGACTAGCTTTCTACCTCCTCATACATGCTGTCTCTTCTTGAGGTTGGTACTTGCATCCCTTCTTGGAAAAGCTCTAGTGCCATCTCCTTTTTTTTTTCTTTTCTTTTTTATTGTCAGTCCTGGGGCCTGAACTCAGGGCATGAACACTGTCCTTGGACTTTCTCAAGGCTAGAGCTCTACCACTTGAGCCAGAGTACCACTTCCTGCCTTTTCTATGTATGTGATACTGAGGAATCAAACCCCAGCCTTCATGCGTGCTAGATAAGCACTCTACCACGAGGCCAAATCCTAGTCCCATCTAGTGGCATCTTCTTTTTAAAAAAGACTTTCTTATTGATTGATTGGTAACTAGACCCAGTCATCCATCTCTACTTCCTTCTGTGGCAGGGCCAAAGCAGTGGTCCTTCACTATCATCACTGTGGATTTCTGATAATGTCCACTCTTACTCTCTTCACACCACAACTATCAGGCCTGTGATGACTCATTCACCACTGTAAACTCAAAGCCACGATTGTAGTAGAGATGCAATCAGATCTCAGTGAAAATTGGGTGCTGGTGGCTCATGCCTGTAATCCAAGCTACTCAGGAGGCTGAGATCTGAGGATCATGGTTGAAAGCCAACCTGGGCAGGAAAGTTTGTAAGCCTCTCATTTCTAATAAACTACTCAGAAATAGCCAGAAGTGGAGCTGGGGCTCAAGTGGTAGAGCACAGAGGCTCAAGGAAAGCATCCAGGCTCCGAGTTCAAGCCCCAGGTTGGGCCAAAAAAAAAGCAAAACAAAACCATGAAGCAAAATGTACAACAACAACAAAACCCTCATTGAAAAAAATGAACAAAACCAGGAACTATCGTTCACGTTTGTAGTCTTAGCTACTATGTAGACTGAGAAGGGGAGGGTTGTGGTTTACCGACAACCTGGACTGTAAAAAAAAAAAAGTACAGCCCCTCCTCAAATAGTAGTTTTATGCACTGTAGCACACCTGTCATCCTGAACTATGCAGAAGACTGAGGCTGGGGTGACTTGTGTATCCAACCCCTCCAGGGCAGAAAAGCTCGAACTAAAATGGGAAATCTGAAACAGGCAGATTACAGTCTAGGCACCCAGATGGGAAGTAGGACCCTATCCGAAAAATAATAACTATAGCTCAATAGTCAAGTACCTGCATGGAAAGTCCAAAGTCCTGAGTTTATACCCTAACATTGTCAAAAAAAGAGAAAGAATTAATGAATAATTGTTCTGTTGAATGATGTGGGGATTAGTTTGTGTTCTACATTACATGACACTTAGAAATATAGCAAACACTCATTAATTAGAGTTAATTATATTAATTTTTTGTATTATATTCTATAATGACTAGTATTGTCGTTATTTTTTCCAGCGGGAGTCAGCAAGTAGCAGTAAGGTGAGGGCTCTGATCTATGGTCACCCCTGTAATATTCCAAATAGGACTGACCCACCTTGTACCGGTCTCACCTTCTACCTCCTTCCAATGCATAGCTTCCATCAAGGAGCATGATCTATGGGCCTTGGGGCTTCCTTCAAGGACTCAGGGGACCTTTAAGTGGGTAATTAAGCCTTGAGAGATTGGTCTTGGGCATTTCATTTTGTTCAAAAATTATATTCGTTGATATTTACCATACGGACCCAGGAGAAATTCATTGCTTAACAACCAAACTACACATATGTTACAGATTAAAGTCAATATATCCCATGACATATTTAGATAACACATTTCCCAATTCTACTACTCAAGTCCACATTTCTTTTTTGAAATCAGATTAGCTATCATCTTGACTACTATATGTTCCCTATTTATCAAATTAAAAAAAAAATTCCTTCTTGGAGAAAAGGCCAAAACATGTCTTCTGTTCTTAAAGTCAAAACTGTTTCTTTGTTTTAGTTAAGGTAGAAGAGGGTGATTTCAGATTTGTAAAGCTTTATCTGAAAGAGAATTAAATGGATCAACTGCTCACATAAACAAAATTGAATCCCTTGCATTTGCTTAAATAAGAACTGGTGCATTTGTGGAAAAGAATGTTATTATAGTTGATCATTTGAGACATATCAAAAGGGCTTTGTTCTAATGTAAAAGATACAGACATTTTAGAAAGGAAAAGAACATAAAAGATATGTTTCTACAATCTGATGAAATGTTTGACAGAACAAAACCTTAGAGATGCTATAGATTTGAGGTTCCTGTAGGTCATTCTCCATGATTCCTACTTTTGTGGCTTCTTTTGGTTAAAGTAAATTATGAGCATTTGCTTAATGTGTAAAGTCATAGCTGACCAGCTGGCTCTATTTCAATGAGATCTTCAAAATTTCTTCTTAGAATTAAAATAGGAAAAAAGACCCACTTACAAGTAGATTTATTAATGCTCTTGCGATTTGTGGGGAGAGAGAGAAAGGCTGTGTTTATTCCAGAAATATCGAAGTACCATACTTTTAATCACTATTATACAGCAAAAGTCACAGTAAATACTTCAAATGAATTTAATGATTACCTTGAAGGTTCTCAATGTGCCCCTTCGTCTTATTAAATGAATACTATGGACTCAGAATTTATGATAACAATTATGATTTGATTGGTCTAGATGCCTTATTTTTTATTTTAAAAAATGGTTTCAATAAACAAATGGGTTAAAAAGGGTTTAAGTCATATTTGAAGAATCATAGTGCCTGTTGGTTTTCTGTTCTGCACCATCATACTCACCATTAAAGGTAACACAGCAAGGCTATCATTTTTACAGAGGGGGAAAGAATCTTAGCAAGGTTAATGAAGCCGTGGGGTCACACATCTAGATGGGACATGTGCTTTACTCCTGAGGTTTCCTTTCCACCTAGTCTTGGAAAAACATTCTAGGTATATGCTGGTGTTACTTTATGAAAATCTGAGAAATTAAACCACATTTTAATACCTTGAATTTAAACTTATCAATTCACAATATGATTCCCAGCCCCTATACCCAAATATTCCCCCCCCCTCTCTCTCGCTCTCTCCCCCTCCCCTTCCATTTTCATCTCCCTTTCCTTACTTTCTTTTCTTCTTCTTCTTCTTCTTCTTCTTCTTCTTCTTCTTCTTCTTCTTCTTCTTCTTCTTCTTCTTCTTCTTCCTTCTCCTCCTCCTGTTTCTCCACGTCCACCTCCTCCTCCTCCTCCACCTCCTCCTTTTCCTCCTCCTCCTCTTCTTTTTCCTCTGCTTCTACTTCTGTTTCTCTTTCTTCTCCTTGCTTTGTATTAGCATTTGAATTGAGCCATACAACTAATTCATGCCTCTAACTCTGCTTTTTTTTTTTACTGGTTATTTTTAGGAGAGTTTGCTTCTGTTCACCCAGACAACAACCTGCCTACTTTAGGTTTTGCAGGGTTGCTGGGATCACTGGGGTAGCTTTCCTCTATGGAGATGCTGTCCATTGGACTTTTCTTCTCCAAATGGCTTCAAACCTTGATCTTCCTGATCCCAGCTCCCCAAGTAGCTAGGATTACAGGTGTGAGCCACTGGCATCTGCTTTTATGCTTTCTTTTTTATTTCCAATCCTGGGCCTTGAACACAGGCCCTAAGCACTGCCCTTGGGTTTTCTCAAGGCTAGAGCTCTACCACTTGAACCACAGCAAGAATTCTGAATTTTTTTCAATTCTATAAGGCAACAGCTTCATAAAAATCAAAATTCAGATAACTTCGGAGCTGCTGATGGTATTCATTGGCAGGCACTTCTTTCATAAGCACAAGGCCCTGGGTTCTATTTCTGCCATCAGCAGTAGAAAACTATTGTGGAGTGGGATGTTGTCTTTATTTAAAGTAGTGCCTATTACAATAGTCTATAAAACTTTGATTTGGAGTTACAAAGTTACAGTGAGTTAGGAAGAAGAAACTGCAAGGTATTATTTCATGGTAAAGTATCTGCTGATTACAATAACTTATGCATTTCCAAATGCAAAAAGAAAGGATTCACAAGCTTGTATAAGAACAAAAGGATAGGTGCTTGAGAAGATGCGTATGATTATCCTGATTCAGATATTTCATAGTGGATAGAGAGATATTTCTTTATATACTGGGCTATCACACAGTACCTTCCCAGTAGCTACAATTTTTGTTTTGATGTATTGTTAAAGACAGCTTTTATATTTTTTAATTTTCTTTTATTGTAAAGGTGATATACAGAGGGGTTGCAGTTACATAAGTAAGGTAATGAGTGCATTTCTTGTCCAACAGTGCTATACTCTCCCTGATTTTTTTCCTCACTTTCCTTACACAGATTCTTTTCCCCTATGAATTGTAAAGTTTATTTCCAGCATAGTGTATGTGAGTATCAGTGTAACATTGGCTCACCTTTTGTCCCACCATTAATGTGATTCCTCATCCCTTCCCTAAATAAAATAAACTTATATATAATACAAAGGGTACCAAAATCAGAATCAATGACCACAGGGAATAAACCAGGGGAGAAAAAAAAGAAACACAAAGGAAATAACTACAAATCAGAAAACACTCTTGTTTCCATTTTGTGGAGATCATTTCAATCAGCATCATTTTATATGGTCATATATGCATAGCTATACTGGGTTATTGGGATCCTCTGCTAGGAATATCCTAGACATAGACTAATTATGACAAATGAGGGAGCCTATGTTTCTTTGGGTCTGGCTTACTTCAGTTTGTATGATTTTTTTTCAAGCCTTTCCATTTCCTTATGAATGGGGTAATGTTATTTTTTATAATGGAAGCATAAAATTCAGTTGTGTATGAATACCACATTTTCTTGATCCATTCCTCTACTGAGGGACATCCAGGTTGATTCCATGTCTTAACAATGGTATATAATGTACATGAACATGTTTGTGCTGGTAGCTTTAGTGTGGCCTGGTTTGTGGCCATTTTGGTAATTGCTCTAGTGTAATGACGCTGTGTCATAGGGGAGCTCTATGATTAGTCTTTTGAGGAACTTCCATATTGCTTTCAAGAGTGGCTGCTTTCAAAATTTTAAGTTAAATGAAAAAAGTAAACAAAGCTGAACTTACCCTAAGCATTATGCTTTCTACAGAGAGAGACAGAGAGACAGGAAGAGAGAAAGAGAGATGCAATGGAACATAAGAACTAATCATGATGCATGTGATTGTACATCAGAATATGAAGGTTTCTGGGACATCAGACTGTCACTGAGTTCTTCAGATAGCAAAAACTATCCACAAATGATACACGATTAGGATCTGAAAATAGCAGGATTCTAATTAATACGTCCTTCGATAGTAAAATTTCTTTCTAACAAGCCTTGTGGGTAAATTATTTCCACAGGAAATCCAGTTAGAGCTCAGATCATCTGGCTAAGTAATGTTACTATTTGTAATTCTTCCATTATGAAAGTGTGGATTAACTGCTGACTAGATAATCCTGGCTGTACTTCCAGTACAGAGAAAGCATTCAGCAACATAGTAGATGGGGGAGTTAGAATGAGTTTCATAAAAGTTATCCATTGCCACCTCTCAAATGCAATAATCAGAGCTCCAACCAATTTTTCTGAAGTTCTCTGCTTCCCCTGGCTCTTCCATCAGCTGGTACTTTGTGATAGATGACTAAGTACAAAGCCAGAGGTGAAGGAAATGTCATTTACCTTATTCAGTGTCTGTCAGTCAGCCTTCAAGAAGCAAATGTCAGGGAAGATTTAGGAGTGTAAGAGACTTATAATGCCTGTGAATGATGAAGTTGCTGAGGATACGAATAGATAGAAAAGTCTTCAAAATGCCTGTATTACAGCTAAGAAAAGAAAGAAGAGAGGAAAATTAGATGAAAGAACATCAGTAACTGAACGGCTCGAGAAGATAAAAGAAATGGGCAGGGAGCATGACCTAATGGTAGAGTGCTTGCCTAGCATGTATGAATGAAGCCCTGGGTTTAATTCCTTGGTATCACATACACAGAAAAAGCCAGAAGTGGCTCTGTGGCTTAAGGGTAGACTGCTAGCCTTGAGAAAGCCCAAGGACAGCACCCAGGCCCTGAGTTAAGTCCCCAGGTCTGGCAAAAAAAAAAAAAGATATTCCCAATGTTGGGCAGAAATAGCTAGGTGCCAAAAAATCTTTGACAGGTTCCATCACTGCTCGGGGGCTACATGGGAAGTGTGAAAGCTCAGTGTAAATATTGGTACCGATTCCAATAGTACTGCATCTGAGAGTTGTTTACTATCTACCATCCAGTGGAAGTACGGCAAATTTCTTCCTATAAGGAGAACGAAGGGGCTACCTATGGGTCTACCTGTGATAGTTCATTGTATATGTCAACTTGACCAGGCTAAAGGTGACCCACATAGCTCATGAAACGTTATTTCTTAGTGTATATGTAAGGGTGTTTCCAAAAAGGATGAGCAGTCTCATAGACTAAGCAAAGTAGTTTCATCTTCACCAAGACAAGTGCATATCAATCTATTGTGAGTTTGACTACAACAACAACAACAAAAGATAGGGGAGAAGATCTTCACTAACCATACAACAGACAAAGGCCTCATATCTAAAATATATCAATAGCTCAAAAAATTGAATCACTCCAAAACTAATCTCCAAAGTAACAACCATCCCATTAAAAGATGGGCCAAACACTTAAAGTGAGTCTTCTCTGAAGAAGAAACAAAAATGGCCTACAGACACATGAAGAAATGCTCAACATCTCGGTCATAAAAGAAATGCAAATCAAAACAACTCTAAGATTCCACCTCACTCCAGTTAGAATGGCCAGGATCAAGAAAACTAATAACAGATGCTGGAGGGGATGTGGCCAGGAGGGATCACTACTACACTGTTGGTGGGAGTGCAAACTCATTCAACCACTATGGAAAGCAGTATGGCAGTGCCTCAAAAGGCTAAACATAGAACTCCCCTATGACCCAGCAATTCCACTACTTGGCATTTACCCAACCATCCAGAATCTAGGGCATAATAAATCCACTAGCACAATGATGTTTATTGCAGCACTATTTACCAAAGCAAAGATATGGAACCAACCCAGATGCCCCTCAGTTGATGAGTGAATCAACAAGATGTGGTATTTATACACAATGGAATTCTATGATGCTGTCAGAAAGAATGACATCGTCCCATTTGTTAGGAAATGGAAAGACTTAGAAAAAAATCATATTAAGTGAAGTAAGCCAGTCGCAAAGGAACATAGGCCCAATAGTCTCCCTCATTTGTCATAATCAGTAGAAACCTTGGGCTCTCCTAGCGGGGATTTACAATAGAACAAAATCTAGAGACAGTAGGCCAAATAGTACAACACTAAATATAAGGAACTCCAAGATAAGGAAACAAAAGCCATATAATGAGTGACTGTTATCCTTAATGTACTATGTTATCTCTCATCTCTTTTGCTGTCTCTTGGTTATCTCATATTGTTACAGTATTTCACTTTGTTAGCTGATATATTGGATATATGCGTATTTGGTTATTTGAAATTGGATAGGGAACGGGGGAAAACAAGATGAGGGTTGGGGTGGGGGAAGGGAAATGGTGACCAAGACATGAGAAAGGGTATCAATGTATGTGAAGTAATTCTATCTAGCGAATATATTGTAACTCTTCTATTAATTACACTAAAAATTTATGAAAAAAGAATGAATTTTTTGTCTCTCTCTTCCTCAGCTGTGACATTGATCTTCTCTTGCCCTTGGATATGACATTGTTGGTTTACCTGATTTTCCAGATTGCTAGCAATGTTCATAGGACATCTCAGTCTCTCTAATGACATGAACTGATTCTCATGATAAGTCTCCTCTAATGTATCTGTTATGTATGTTTATCCTGCTGTTTTCCCTACAAAAACTTGACTAATGTACTATCCTACAGTATTTGAAATAAAATGGTGTTTGTGACAGAGTTTAATGAGATCAATGCAATATTCAACCTATTAGAATTCAATCCCAAGTTTATTTCTACCTCTAGTTATAAAGCTCCCTAAATAAACCTTGCGGATAAGAATATCTTCCTTATTAACAGATGCTACTATTTAATGGCAGCATGGCATAATTGCTACTATTTAATCTTTGCATAGCAATAGCCAGTTGTTATGTACTAGTTTGCATCACATCTGGGCCATTAATGAATCTTTCAACTATTTGGTGACACTACTGTGACCCAAAGAAACATGATCTTATGAAGCAAATCTCTAATGCTCGCCAAATACTTTCTTGGTATAAGCATTTCGGCTTGGAACGCTGTGGCTGATTGTTTGGTCTGGACTCAAGCCTAAAGAATGTGCTGGTCACTTGTGGATCATACCTGTAATCCTAGCTACTCAGGGGTTGAAATCTAAAGGTGTCAGTTCAAAGCCACCCTAGGCAGGAAAGTCCATGAGACTCTTATTTGCAATTATTCACAGTAAAAGCTGAAAGTGGTGCTTTGGCTCAAGGAATAGAGTGCTAGCCTTGAGCAAAAAGGGGCTCAGAGAGACACCCAGACCCAGAGTTCAAGCTCCAAGACTGGAGGACAAAAAGCAGTAAGCAATGTGGGCATTAACAGGATATGTGGCACTTTTTATTTTCCTCCTGTAGACTCTGGATGAGCTCAGTTTACAGAAAGGAAGGCACTCTCAGAGGAAGATGTTGCATCAAATATCTATATGCCCCTTGTCACTTTGGAGACCAGCTCCATAATGAGAAGCTCTATGATTTTTCTACCAGTCTTAATAAATTTAGAATCCATTCAATGAGGTAGACATCGAATATCATATTGGCCTGGTTTTAGAGGATGTTTAGCTTGGAATCTAGAACCTCCAGGTACCAGGATGTTAAATAATTTAGAACAATAAACTGTATTCTTCCCCCAAGGCCACCTCTGAGCCAGAATTTATGGGTTGCTATTCAGAAAGAACTTTCTTTTTTCATCCTGTCACTGACTTGATGCTTTATAGGATTATCTTGGGTAAAATATTCCATGCCCTCTGTGTCTTCTTTCCTTCTTGTTTTTTTCTGTTTATTGTTCTTTCCTTTTTATTTTTTTTGTTATGGATATTGAACATAGAGCCTCAAGCTTTCTCAGCACAGGTTCTACCAGTCCCCACCCCCATCAGCCTGTATATTTTTATTTACTGCCATTAGTTACCACTTAGAATTAACTGTGAATCATTTCGCTCTTCTATAGTGAGTCTATATATTCCTTTTTCACTCATTTATGCAACTTCATTTTGAAAGTCCATTTTGTTCATTACATTATAAAGACACAGCCTCTGAAAATGGCACCACAATTGAAACTTAACCTCCATAGCATGCCAGCTTTGACACTAAAGTGAGAGCTGAAGAAAAATAAAGGCAGGCAGTCACGTGATAATACTGACCTGTTCAGTCTGGAGAGCCATACATTTCTACTGTGGTCTATCTGTATCCCAGGCCACTCAAAGTTCCCTACACCCAAATAAGGAACAGAGGCAGTTAAAATGTGGAAAATTAAGAAAATGCAGAACACATCATTAACTCATATACTCAGGAAGCTGTGGCAATCTTTACTTCTCCTCACATAAGGCCCACTATAAATGAAATATATATTTTAATTATTTCCAGTTTAGATATTCCCAGTACGCAATAGACAACCTCAACAGCTCACCATAGAATAAAGGAAAATTGAGCAAGAAGAAAGTTAGAGTTAATGCACAACAGTTGCAAGTCATCGTCACATTGCCCTGAGCAAAACTCTTCCTTTTATTTTGTAGAAAAAGCAATTGATTTCCCCTATGCAGAGCCTCTGTTTTCAGATTCTGTTTACTCATGAGTTTTGACAGGTTTACCCCAAGCAGCTTTGCAAAACAGCTGCAACTCTCACAATCTCTGTGGTTATAATTGTTTTAAGTTGCACAGAGAACGTACAATGTCTACGGCTCTATAGGATGTGAGGCCAGGCAGCAGGAACTGTTGACATAGTTTATTTTTTACATAGCATTTTCAATTATGGAGAATGGTATTGCTAGGAACTTTCATTTAGGGACCTCTTTGCCTGACATTCATCAAGCAACATAAAACATACCAAAGCCTTTCTGCAGAAAAGCCTAGCAAACTGGCTCAAAATGTCTTTCTGTCTTTCCTAACTCAGTGAAAACCAAGCCAGAGGTATTCTTGGTAAGGGCACTGAAAATGGAGCTCTGAATTCTATGGTCAGTCTGACAAGGGAGTTTAAAATCACAATATGGTATGCAGTGTAGCTCTCAACCTCCAAAGATGCAATCCATTCTCCCTGTCCTTAAAAAATCGAGATGTTTTATGTTTAAGATATGTTATTGGTTTTTCAAGCTTACAATTTGGTTCTCCAACAGTTTCTCATAATTGTATGGAAACATTTTTGGTATCTGCTTTAGATTGTGGAGTATCTGAGATGATCTTAGTTCTGGTCTTGCGAAAACTAGGTATTAGTTTCTTCTTTGAAGAAATATATACATGCAGATGCATACACACACATTTGTATACTGTTTATTTGGGACATTTTTTTCTCCACTGGTCCTGGGGCTTGAACTCTGGGTCTGGGCTCTACCCCTAGCTTCTTTGGCTCAAGGCCAACACTACCATTTGAGCCACAGCACCACTTTTAGCTTTTTCTGAACAGTTTATTGGAGATAAGAGTCTCACAAACTTTATTCCCCAGGCTGGCTTTAAATCATGATCCACAGATCTCAGCCACCTGAGTATCTAGGAATTATAGGCATGAGACACTGGTACATAACTGTATATTGTTTTTTCATATGAAAAATTTTATCTTTTGTCTTTACTTTTATTTTTATTTTGTGTCTATTTTACTCTTAAATTATCTTTAAGTGGTTTTACAAAGGAGTGTCAATTCAACAATTCAGCTTACAGGTACAACATATCTTTATAAGTGTCATTCTTTTCTGGTTCTCCATCTCTTCCAACTCCATCCACCCCTTTAGTTTACCTGGCTTGAAAAAATTTAGATAAGGAAAGAGAGCACTCCATCCAGCTTGAAGTTCATAGTTCACAATAATTTTTGTAGTTCACAATTCTTTCCTTTTTCCTGTATTGTAAATCTGTTGTGGTGTATGTTTGTGTGTGTGTGTGTGTGTGTGTGTGTGTGTGTGTGTGTGTGTGGCGTGCATACGTGTGTGTGCATGGGTGTGCGTGTGTGCTCTTTTCTTTTTTTTAATTATTGCGAAAATCCTGGGGCTTGAGTCCAGAGCTAGGGTACTATCTCTGAGCTTTTATGCTCAAGGTTAGTGCTTTGGCTTTTTGGTGGATAGTTGGAGTTAAGAGTCCAGTCCAGACTGGCTTCAAATTGTGATCCTCACTCAGCCTTCTGATTAGCTAAGATTATAGGCATGAGCTACCAGTGCCCAGCTAGATCTTTGTTTTTCAGAAAAACAAAAACAAAACAAAACAAAACAACAAAAAAAAAACCCAAGCCAGTTTCTCAAATAATCATTATAGGACCAAAGTGATTTTCTAGGAAATTTCTTTCCTATTTTCCTCCCAGTTCTTTTTGCTAACTCCAGAATGTGAAGAAATGGAAATCATTCTGCATTCTTAGTAGGATTTAAAATAATGAGTTTATTTTCAAAAACAGTATGGAAGTTACTCAGAAAAATTTTAAAGCTGATTCTTATACAATCCATTGTTTTTGTTTGCCAAGCCAGTTGAAACAGAGACTTGGGATATTTGTGTTCGTCCATGAAGCAATTCATAGGTTCATGGAGAGATAATCATAATGTGATGTATACATTCATGGGATATAATTCATCCCTCAAAAAGAAGAGATTTCTGACACCTGCTCTTCAATGAATGAACTTTGAGAATAGTTCTCACAAAAGACAGATACTATATTATGCCATTTATATGAATGACTTGCAGGAGTCAAATTCACCCAAATTTTTAAAAAATGAGTAATAAGCCGGGAGCTTATCATTACAGGCTCACGCCTGTAATCCTAACTACTCAGGAGGCTGAGATCTGAGGATCAAGGTTCAAAACCAGCCCAAGCACAAAAGTCCTGAGACTCTTATCTCCAATGAACCTCTAGAAAATGGGAAGTGGGCCTTGGCTCAAGGGTAGGGTGGAAGCCTTGAGCTGAAGAGCTCAAGCCCCATGACCCACAAAAAAAAAAAAAAAAAGAATGGTATGATGATTAGCCTGGGGGAAGTGGGAGAGGAATTATTGTTTGACAGGTACAGTTTTCTTTTTGCAAGGTGCAAAAGGGTGAAGTGAATGACTGTGATGGACTGGATGTTCTTCATGCCAGCCAACGGTGCATTAATAAATAGTTGAGATACCCAGGCTCAGGTCTGTAATCCAAACTGCTCAGAAGGCTGTGATCTGAGGATCGCAGTTCAAAGCCAGCCCAGGCAGGAAAATCCATAAGACTCATCTCCAATTAACCAACAGAAAAAAGGAAGTGGCACTTTGGCTCAAAGTGGTAGAATGCTAACCTTGAGCACAAAGGCCCAGGGACAGCTCCTAGGCCTTGTGTTCAAGCCCCATGACCTGAAAATAAAAGTAATTGAGCTAAAGTCAGGCACTTACAAATCATGCTTTTCTAATCTTAGCTAATCAGGAGACTGAGATCTAAGGAATGCAGTTTGAATCCAGCTACAGTAGGAAAGTCCATGAGACTCTTACCTCTAGTTAATCACCTAAAATGAAAACAATTGAAGTATGGCTCCAATGGTAGAAAGCCAGTCTTTAGTGAAAAAGCTAAGGAGAAGTAATTAGGCCCTACGTTTAAGCCTCAGTACCAGCACAACAAACAAATAATGATGAATTTTTTCCTATGCATACTTCACCATAGTTTTAAATAAGAGAAAGAAAAAATATACCAAATAAACGACACATAAAAAAGAAATCAAAAGCCACGGAATTAATATCAGATTAAATTCAAGGAAAATAAATTAGATCCAGATCTTTACAATTATTGTGCAGATAGTCATCTACAGTAAAGAGAAAACTAAGAAATTTTTGCACACCAACCAACCTAAACTCAAAATACAGAAGTAAATCCTTCAAGAAACCCAAGGAGAACTGGGAAAAGAAAACCCAGAATTTTGAATCAGTAATGAGAAATGGCAAGCACGTCCTTATTTACTGGTAGATCAAGTAACAAATATAAAAAAGTATTTATAGGTTCTATATCTTCACTAAGTTGAGGCATCCTTCCCATAATATAAGATACTCAATAATTTTTACATATACATAGCCTCATATAAACTCCATCCAGGTCAAGAAACAGATATTTCTACTAACCAGAAATGGTTCTACCATCCCTCATCAGTCACTTTCCAGAAAAATACATTCTGATCTCGGTCACTAGGGAATCATTTCAACTGCTTTTTATGGTAATATAAATAATTCACACAATTTATACTAGAAGGCTCTCAATTCTTTTACTCATCAAAATATTTGAGGGATCTATCCATGAGGTATGTATAAGTGGTATGTTTATTTTTTTGTGTGTACAGTATAATTGCATGAATCATATACACAGTTTGTGAATGGAATTTTTTGCCAGTTCCAGGGCTTGAACTCCAGATCTGAGCACTGTCCTTGGACTTTCTCAAGGGTAGAGCTTTACCGCTTGAGCCACAGCACTACTTCTGGCTTTTTCTATGTATGTGATACTGAAGAATAAAACCTGGGTCTTCGTGCATGCTAGACAAGCACTCTACCAGTAGGCCTAACTCCCAACCCTAATTCATGATTTTTTATTATTATCTTTAATAGTTGTACAGAGGGATTACAATTCAATATGTCAGTTGATGAATACGATGCATCTCGATCAGTGTCACCTCATACATCATTCTCCCCTGCCTCATCTCTTCCACTCTCACCCGTCTCCTCAAGTTACATACATTATATACTGTGACTGTATTTACCTACTTTGTGCTGTGAGTATGTATGTGTGTGTGCATATGTTTTTGTTTTATTTCCCTCAGGTATATGTATATCTAGGAATCAAATGGTTGGGTTTTCAGGTAAGTATGTCATCTGTTAGAAATTGCCTTCCGGTTTTCCAGTGTTTCTTCCACTTTAATCTCCCAACCACTAACATGAGAATTTCATTTGCTTCAAAATTATCATTCTTATGGTGCTGCCAGTTTTTCAACTGATGTTTATGCAAAGAAAAAAACTCTTAAGATGCATATCTTTATTTACAAACCAAAAATATAGAAACAACAAAATGATTCCTGATGCCATAATGAATCCCACTATTATGTATTTATATTATTTTAATATTTGATTATAATGTGTCTTGGTATAGTGTTCACTGGATTAAATATTCTTGGGAACTTTCCTTAACTTTTGGGAAGCTTTCTTTAAGCAAGCTTCTTGTCCCAGTCTCCTTTGCTTCTTTTGAGTTTTTGAGCATTACCGAGTGTAATGCACACAGTTATGTATAGCTGCAAGGTTTTCTATCCACAGTCCCTGCTTCTGAAAATCTTATGATGTGGTGTTACCATCATAAATATAACGCATAGACCTGTAGTTCCCTCTCCAAGTTGCTCTTTCTTCTCCTCTGGATTATTTCAAACGTTCTATCTTGATTTTCAAACTTGTTTTTGTGTCGCATACTGCAGCTAAGTATCCTATTGCATTACTTATTTCTGCTATTATGAGCTTTTGTTCTATAATGTCCATTTGATTATTTGCTATGTTTTCTGTGTCTTTGTTGAAGACACTCTCTTATTCTTATCTTCATTTCCTGTTACTGCTAAGTTGTTTACCTTTATTCTCTTTTAATTCATCAAGCCACTTTAGAACAAGTTTTTCTTTTCATTTTGTCAGCCATGGGGCTTGAACTCAGGGCCAAGGTACTGTCCCTGAGTATTCTTGTTCAAGACTAGCCTTTACTACTTTGAGCCACATCACTACTTCCAGTTTTCTGGGCATTAATTGGATATAAAGTCTCATTGCCTCTCCTGCCCAGGCTGGCTTTGAACCATGCTCCTTAAATCTCAGCTTCCTAAGTAGCTAGGCTTACAGGGATAAGCCACTGGCACTCAGCTCAATGCTTAATTTTCTATCAGTCAATTTATGTATGTTCAGTTATTAGAAGTTCACTACAATCCTGTGTCATTAATTTATATAGCTGATTGAGATCTTTGTAGTGTTGTACATAACTATACATTTGAAGAATCTGGCTGTATAGACAGGCTTAGTAAGAAGTCTGTGTGGAGGAGGCACATAAGAGATCTCCAGAACACCTGATCTAGTGACTCAGATACCAGTTTCAGAAGTGTAAACTGGCTTCAGAAGGTCATGGGTAGAGGTATCTTGTAAGACCTCTGGGGTCTAGACATTGGCAACTGCCTGGTACTTGTTTGCAAGAGCTGTGGGAGGTCTGTAATGGCTATAAGGATTGATAGATTCCTTCCCAGCACTTCGGGGTCTAGAAGCAAGAGATTGAACTAGGCAGGCAGCAGTGTGGGCCAGAACTGGTAGTGTGAACAGGCCTGCTGCTGAGGCCAGCTGCAGGTGCATGCATGGCAGGGGGTGCTGATGACAGGGATTGGGCTTCGAGCTCCATGTGGGTACACAGTTGTAGGAAGCAGAGCTGGCAGGATCTGTGCAGAGCTGTGGGAACCAACTGCAGATGTGAGTATGATGGGGGCCAGCCTCAAAAGATACTCCATTGCAGTTCATGCATTGCAGCTGCAGGAGTATATACAGGTGCTCCTGCCCTCTTTTGCCCTGGACAAGGACACAATGGTCATCTTGTCGCCTTGCTGAAAGGCATGAAGAACTCCAGAGAACTCATTCTAGACACAAATGAATAATTATAATGAAAAGATCATTGCCACTATCACTTGGTTCTGTTATCTCCTGAGGTAAGTATTATTTTTAACTGATTACTATCAATAATGATAACCACCTAAGTGAAAAGAGTTAACATAAAGATGCAATGGGAACTTTTTTAAATGATAAAATTGTTTCAGGTATGTGGTGGCAAATTGGAACAAATGAGTAGCCACTTAGAGAAAATAAAGTAGTAGTATTTGAGGTTTTTAAATTATTTTTTAAATTTTTGCTGGTCCTGGGGCTTGACCTCAGGACCTGGGCACTGGCCTTGAGCTTTCTCAAGGATAACGCTCTACCACTTGAGCCACAGCACCACTTGTGGCTTTTCTATGTGTGTGGTACCAAGGAATCGACCCCAGGGCTTCGTGCATGCTCGGCAAGCACTCTATC
Organism: Megascapheus bottae; assembly: GCF_031878675.1. Taxonomy (NCBI): domain Eukaryota; kingdom Metazoa; phylum Chordata; class Mammalia; order Rodentia; family Geomyidae; genus Megascapheus; species Megascapheus bottae. The sequence goes on from NC_143526.1 coordinate 12,758,442, forward strand.
ACTGGGCCATGCTCCCAGCCCGAGGTTTTTTTTGTTGTTGTTTTGTTTTGTTTTTTGTTTTTTACAGAAAAATAAAGAGTATCAGTCTGGATTCTGCCAAGTCAAGTTTTCTATGAAAAATTGAGTAAATATTCATTTCTCCTATGATGCTCTTCAGACATCTAGAAAGAATTGTTGCCTTAATGGTTGTCTTTTAACAGTAGTTATAACTGTAGGCCAAGTATTGCAAAAGTCAATGGGGATAATTATATTGGCTTATTGTGCATTTTAAATTAGAGTCCCTTGAAACATTTTTAACCACAGAGATGAATTTATATTAACCACAAAGATGAATTTGTATTTCCCCAAAGTAAAATCAGCAAGGAAATATTTTTTTCCTTTCTTACTAATGTGCATTCATTGTATAAAATAATTGGATTCATTGTAGCATTAAAATAATTTTGTTGTTTCTATATTTATAACTGGAGACAAAGGTAGGCATTGTTGTGTTTTTCCTTTGTGATTTTCCTGAGTGTTCTTTAATATTTACAGAATGACTCAGAAAGAGTTAATATAAAACAAGAACACATAGTTTTTTTTTAATTTCTGCTAAAAGTTGTTAGAAAAACCTAATACCATTGGGATAAGACACTATTTCCCATCATTTAGCTTCTATTACATTTGTTAAATAGAATTTCATAGTTATTCCTTTTCTTTATCTCCCTCCATGGCACTGAGCACCTCAACACACACACACATATATATATACACATATGATCATACACATTCATGCACATGTATGCACTTACAGTATTTATGATTTTATTTTCTGTTTCCCCCATTAAGAAACAACCAATTTTATAGTGGAGATATTCTAATGTTCAGTTCACTGATATATGCTTAATATCTAACATTATCTGATAGTTGTAAGAATTCAGTGGCTATTGATTGAGCAAAGTAAATCAAATAGGACCTGTTGGCATTATCCTGAACAAAATATGATGGTTGACTGTCATTAGGGAACAGAAATGAATCTAGAATGCATTTTGAATGCATTTTAGAAATATGTGTGAATCAGAAACAGGCTTTTGGAAGAAGGAGAAATGTGAAGGGTGACTTTTAGGTGTGTATTGAAGGTGGTACTTCTAAATGAGGGAGGAAAGACTTCGTAAGGGCTTATATGGGAGTAGAAAACCCAGAGTGACAGTCAAAATGATGTATTGAATATGCTTTTGAGACATCCGAACCAAGGTATTCAGTATGAGTTTGGGCTTTCAGGAAACTTGCAAGTTTGAAATACTAAGTTGGAAGTCATTAACTTTGAAGACACATCATTTGATGTGTCTTTGAAGACAGAATAAATGGAGTAATAATAATAATCTAATAGAAGTAGCACAGTGGAGTTGTAAGAAAGAGGTATTTTAAGAAGAAATCAGTCAACAGTTGCAAATAGAGCTAAGTACTCATGGAGTAAGAACAGAAACTTGTCCTTTGGCTGGGGAATGTGGAGAACTCTGATGTTCATAATTGGTGTGGGTTTGGAAGAACATTAAAGGTGTGGAATTGAAGGAAGTGATTAAAGCCAAGGAGGGAGGGCAGACAAAATGGAACACATGTGGGTGCTCAAAATGATATTTTTATATTAAAGAGGCTGGTGGATGGTAAGTTACTCAGAATACAATGGGCCAGGAGAGTTCTGTGGGTACAGATAACAAAAAAGTTGGAGATTTGGTGGTAGAACAATCAAAAGATTATCTTTTATGCAATAAGAAAAAAAAGGAAGGCAAAAAGCAACCAATTCATTGAAGAACTACTATAAATCAATTAAAATGGTAGAGACCATTTTTATATAATTTTATTGTTAAGGTGATATACAGAAGGGTTAGAGTTACATATGTAAAGTAATGTATACACTTCTCATCGAATATTGTTACAATTTAAAAAAAATTCTACAAGTGTACAAAATGAGTTAAATATGCCCAATCAATATGAAAGTTTCCATTTACATTTGAAAATTTCTCTAACTTTACTGGCTATCTTTCTGCACACAACTTAACTTAAAAACAAAATAATAGGGGTCCGGAGTTTGGCCCAGTGACAGAGTGCTTGCCTGGCACTAGGTTCAATTCCTCAGTACCACATACATAGAGAAAGCTTGAAATGGTGCTGTGGCTCAAGTGGTAGACCTCTAGTCTTGAGAAAGCCCAAGGACAGGTGTCAGGCCTTGATTTCAAGTCCCAGGACTAGTCAAAATAAATAATAATAAAGGTTAAGGATGTAGGGATGTAGATACAAGCTAACAGAAATGCCCACAAGTTTTTTTTTATAATAATTTTACTTTTAGGTCAAAGTTAGAGACAACAGACAACAAAATTAAAGATACCAATCTCCAAGATTTACCATCTTCACCAGTGACACTGTATACATTTCCCTAAAGCTTGCTTTTCTGGTCCCTCCAAAGCATTTGTTGAAATCTAACCATCAGCCGTTCTCTCCTAAAATATAGAAGCATGTTAATTTCTAATGCAATAATCCATATCTCAATGACATCCAAGTTACTTTGTCAGCTGATGATAATCCATATCTCCTAACTCAGCTAAACTTGTGTTTCTTCTCCTATGTCTACAACATATTGGGTTAAGACTAACAAAATTTCCCTTGTATAGGTCAAAAACATACTGTAGTTTTGTACAATATCATTGCAGAGAATGAAGTAAATGGGACATAAGACTTTCTGAATTATTTCTCATAATTGCCAGTGAATCTACACTTTTATAATAAATACTTTAAAAGTTATCAAATGACAGTTTCACATGGTTAAACTAATGATACCAAATATTCACACACAAATAGATTATATATTTATCCTTGGAGGTTTTCTTCACTTACTATAAGGAATTAATTTAGACACCCCAACTCCACATGATTTGTGAAGACAAGAGACTTTTTGTAGGAATGATGAAGTTTGGTGACACAGAGATTATGTGCTAAAATTTCTAGTAGACACCTAGCATTTTCTTAGGTCTAAGTTCATCTTACACAGGGCTGTTCTTTCAAGTACTTTCATTTTGTTTGATGACACACTTTTCCCTAGGTTACAGAATTTTTAGAGATAATGAACTGAAAGTCAGCAGTTTAGGCTTGGACCTAGGTCAAAGAACCTGATCAACTTAGTTTTGTTTTCTTTTTAAAATATGGTTTTAAAACCGACTTACATTTTAATTTTAAAGTTAAATAGGTGATCATTAGTATTATGTCCTTACCTAGCAAAAGAGAGGTAAGTGTGGGGTTTTCTCTATGTCAGACTGTTGAATTCTTTGTTCGTCTATCCTATAGCTAATTGTCTCCAATCTTTCCCAAGTCCAACAATTCCAAAGTTCCTAAACCTTTTGTATCATTTGCGTATGGATCTGAGTATCTGTTTTGAGTTTCTATTCAGTTAATTGCAGCATCTGGAATTGCAGCAGTGGTCTGAGTAGTTGGCTACTCCCTTCGAGTATCCAGATACTAAATATAAATAGCCATAATATGGATTCTTTTTTTTTTTGCCAGTCCTGGGCTTAAGCTCAGGGCCTGAGCACTGTCCTTGGACTTTGGACTTTCTCAAGGCTAGAGCTCTACCACTTGAGCCTCAGCACCACTTCTGGCTTTTTTTCTATGTATGTGGTACTGAGGAATCGAACCCGGGTCTTCATGCATGCTAGGCAAGCACTTTAACCACTAGGCCAAACTCCCGGCCCATAATATGTATTCTTATAGGCTTCAGGTGACACCAATGACTTTTGTCTACAAAACCTAAATAATATTTCTTTTTCCACTTCTCCGTTTTCAGACAATAGGTTGACCAAGTAGATTCTTCAGTGTCAGTGATGGCCAAAAACAAGAAAAAGAACTTGGCCCAAATTCAATCATCACTGATAGATCTCACACTTGTGGCGACACTGCCTTTGCAAAAGCAGGTGGTTAAAAAAAATTCATTAGACTTGGGCTGGCTCATTTATCTTCTGCGAATTTCACGTTCAAATGTCTGATTAGTAGAAAGAAGATCAAAAAGTTCTTTGAAGAGTCGAGTCAGCGATCAGCATGATGGGAAGATGGTAGAGATCTTCTCCAGTGTTTTTCGTGGTGGGAGGGGAAAGCCAGCTTTCCCCCCCTCCCCTCCTCAAATTATAAAGCGAGACAAACCGGTTCTTATTATTTCCAGACAAACAATGAAGCAAATGCTGGAACAAGTTAAAGTTTAGAAGCAGCCGCATTACAAAGATGAAAGCAACCGAAATGGAGAGGTCTCCATTGGGTGATGCTAGCAGGGATAGGGAAAGTGGATTCCCTGGGCACAGCCCACCCCCACTCACACCCTCTGAACCCTCCATTCCCGAAACAGGACTCTCAGGATCAGTGTGAGAGCCCTGAGATACTCCAAGGGCTTGAATTCCTAGGATGGTGTTTTTCCACTTGTTTAATTTTTGCTCTACATTTTTCTGACAACCCGAATGCCTTGACCTCCAAGCTTCATGTTTTAAGCCACCCTAACATCTGCGAAGTTTAGGTGTAACTTTAAGTTACATAATGTTTGGAAGGCCTCTAGGGACTTAAACCTTAAGAAAATTATCTTTGCCTTTTTTATTCAGCAGGTGGCACTGTTGCAATGATGTCTTTCTCCTTGGATGTCAGAGCCCAGAAAGATCCACAAATTGCAACCATACAGAACATTGAACTCTCCGCCCCCCCCTCACACACACACACACACACACACACACACATTTAACCAAGTAATGAAATGACTTTATCTCCCATAATGGCACAAGCTAACTTCATGTACCAGAGCACATGCTACCTTTCTCTGCTATTTTGGAAAAAATTGAAATAAGAAAGCATGACCAAAAATGTAAAGAAATGGCAGACAAAACTAAAATATTCTACTAAACACCTGCATAGTATTCTTTAAAAACTGTTCATTTTGGGAAGCCAGAGCATTAGACAACTATCTCAAATTAAATAGCACTAAAAAGACTTGATAATCACCATGTATGATCTGACTCTTCCTTGGACAACAACAAAAGCAAAAGTGCTGGACAGGACATTTTTGGAGCAATCTCCAAAATGTAGATAGGGATTATAAATTAGATAATAATATTGTGTCAATATTGAAATTTCTGATTCTGATAAAGATATGGATTACATAAAAGAGTGTTCCAGTTCCTAGGAAATATTGCCTAAAATAACTAGAGATGAAAGTTGTAATAAAAATACATTTCCAGGGCCAGGAGTTTGGCCTAGTGGTAGAGTGCTTGCCTAGCATGCATGAAGACCTGGGTTCGATTCCTTGATACCACATCCTTAGAAAAAGCCAGAAGTTGTGCTGAGGCTCAAGTGGTAGAGTTCTAGCCTTGAGAGAAATCCAAGGACAGTGCTCAGGCCCTGAGCTCAAGCCCGGGACTGGCAAAAAAAAATAATAATAATACATTTCCAACTTATTCTCAAGTGATCAGAGAAAGATGTGTTTTGTATCTATTATGTATATGTCACAGAAAAATTAAAATTGCCAAAATAATCACATTTTTCTACCTCTCAGCTTCACCTAACTACTAAAATATGTCTACTCATAGCCAATTCCTTCAAGCACAGCCCTCTCATCTGTCTTTCAACAGTTCATGAATCGGTTTTAGTTACTTCCTGTTCTCAAGGTTCTCAGAGTCAGCAACATCTCCAAGATCAGATCCAACCCAGTGTGGTTTGGTACAACAATGTCATTCACTTTACCATCTCCTATTCTTCAAACACATTTGGTTGACTTGTTTTCAATGATAGGCATATATTTGCTTACTTAAACATGAGAGCATGTTTGTTAAACATTACCAGAGTATCTAGAAATCACATGAAAATCTGAATAGAAAAGCAGAAGAAATTTTAAAAATTATTGTCCAGAAACCATCTCATCCCACCTCACTCTCTCACCTACTTTGGGGAGCTGAAACACGAGACAAGATATCTGTAGTCACATATCCAAGTTTACACTGTCATTTAGTGGAAGAACCTTGTAAATTACTCCTCATTCTAGTCCTCAATTTATTACTCTATCTCTCTTTCCCTTTGCTGTCCTTTTTACATTGAAGAAACATAGAGGATACTGGTCAGATGCCATGAAGCGGAACGAGAAAAATGCAAGTGCTGTTTCATGACAAATGTTTGCGATATATGAAAATACACATATGTTAAACTTACATTCTCAAACATAAACAAAATTACATTTGCTAAGGATGCTTTGGACTATACATTCAGATGTTAGAGGTATAAACCATTGTTTCTTCTCTACAGTAAAAGTTATCAGACCTGTTGGAGAGGCTCTGGGACAAAATAGTCTATCAAAGAGTTTAGTCATTCCCTCAATTCTGCATAGTGCCTCTTGCACAGGGTTAGCATCCAGAAAAGTGCCACTGGTTTTCCTTCACAGAAATGGTGGAACAGGGGGTGAACTAATTCAGCAGTGATACTCATTGGACACTGTGTTGGAAATGAACCATACCCACTCAGGGAGGAGGGAGAATTTGGGAGGCTGGGTGAAAAATGACATTGTTCACAAAGAAATGTACTCATTACCTGACTATGTAACTGTAACTCCCTGTATATCATCTTTATAATAAAAACACATTTTTAAGTGTGGATTACTATGTGAAAAAAAAGCCAAAATAATAAGTGCTTGGAACTACTTCCCAGCTAGCACTTTGCAGTGTTGTACGATCAGGAAACGGTGACTGTCTGACTTGGCATTTTAAAGACTAGAACTTGTCAGGCTTAGCACATTAAAAATTTAGAGGGGCATCTTCTGTTAACCTTTAATGTTTCCAGCTCTGCAGAATTGGTGGTAAATTCCCAGCCTTGCATTTCGTTGGTTACTTCAAGTTAAGTCCACTCAGGAGACAAGAGACCCAGTGCTGTTCATTGGCAGGCTGTCTTTTCACCTTGTCATAGCCACTTCCTCCCAGGTAAAAATTAGCAAGCTGTTCCCACTGACTTCCAGGTGAGCCTGGAACATGACAGGAAAGGGAGAGGCAGCCATTTGGAGTAGAAGTTCTCTTTCCACAGACGGGGGGAAGGATTATGGAGAAGGATCTTGCTGCCTAGCTTGCAATAGCAGCAAACAGGAAGTTATTATCAATGGACTGATTCCACAATTACTCTTGGTCTGGTCCCTAGCTACACTGCTCCCTGTTGTTGCTATAAATGAATACCACAGATTGGATCATTTATAAAGAAAAAATTAGGGCTAGGAGGTAGCTCTGTAGAAAAGCCCTTTCTTATATAGCAAGAACAATATCCTGGGTTTGATTTCCTATACCAAAAAAGAAAAGACAAAAAAAAAAAAACGATACTCACTGAACACTATGTTGGAAATGAACTTTACAACTTGGGGCTGGGGTGGGGGGACCATAACATCAGGGAGGAGAGGAAATGGGAGAAAAATGGGGCGGGGAGATATATTTAGTACCTTATATAACTGTAACCTCTCTGTACATTACCTCTACAATAAAAGAAAAATCCAAACAAACAAACAAAAATCTTTTCCTTAAGCCAAGTGCTGGTGACTCAGGCCTGTAATTCTAGTTACTCAGGAGGCTGAGATCTGAGAATCATGACCAAAGCCCAGGCAGGAAATTCCTTGAGACTCTTATCTACAATTAACTACCAGAGAAGCCATAAATGGCCCTTGGCTCAAAGTTGTAGAGTGCTTTTTGCAAAATAGAGTAAAAATGTCACAGAGTTTGATTTTGTAACAAAGCCACCTCAAGAACAAACCATTAATTCATTAATCTGTAAATGTGTATATTTTAGTCATGAAACCAGAGCACCAAAGTCCTGCCTTTCAACAATAGGAGACCCTATTTCTAACATTTAAATCTATAGAGCAACCCAGATCATATCACTGGCTCACACTAAATACTCTTCTAAACGGAAGTACCTCATTGACTTAACTCTGTCTGAATGTCCTTATTCTTTTCTACTATGAAGTACCCCTATCATAAATACTTGTTCTTTTCTCCTGCCTCTAGGCTGATACAATTTCTATTCTGTTCAACCATAACATCGGTCCTATTTTCTAGTCTATATGGAACATATCTTAGAATTCCAAGCATACTTTCTTTTAGGTCATCCAGTGAGAAGGTCTATGGCAATCCTAGATCAAGAAACATACATTTGAAATAGAATATACCTCATGTATATGAAATGAAATTTAATTTTCCCACCAAGAGTCTTCATGGAAACTGTGAGAGATTATTCACAAACTCCCATCTCCTCAACCATCTGGTTTAGCATTGCTTGAGGGACTGGGAAACATTAACTTCCAACAAAACAGTGGAGAATATGATGGCAACTGTGGAGAGAAAGATGGAAGAAAAGCAAGTAGCCAGTGTGGATCTTACTTCCCAAATGAAGCTCAGAAAGGAACAGAGTTCTCCCGAATCCTTTGGATTGATGTTGCTTAGCAAAATTAACAATAGCTGCATTTTTTCCATAGATAAGTTAAAGGAAGTCCACTTGAGCTTCTAAGACTCCCAGTAGTCCTTAAAATATAAAGGCTAGTTATTCCTCCACAGGATAAGGATACGTAGATATGAACGTAGAGAAGAACTGGATGATAGCTAAGGCAAGAAGAATAAAACAGCTGAAAACATGTGGGAGGCAAACTCAAGCTCTGATGGGACCATCAGTATATTGCTGATTGCTGATGGAAAGGAATCTGACCAGAGAAGAAATAGGCAGAGAGTTGAAATGTTCAGGCACTTTCAGAATGGACAAATGCCTGTTATGGATCAGATCTTCAAGTTCTATCTTAGGGACTTTGATGTATATAAGTATCCTAGAATTTAAACATATTCCAGAGAGACTATCAATGATAGAGCAGACTAAATCAACTGAGACTATCCAGAACTGGTTAAGAAATGCATCTATATCTAATATCATCCTGGTCTTTTTCTTTGGGCCCTTAATTTACCATGCCCAATACATTTGAGCTTTTGGAGTTTGAACTTGGTTGGAAATCAGGTTAGTTTTCTCCCTAGTGGTCTCTAAAACAAAGATTCAAGTACAAGTAATTAATGTGGCAGTGATCCCAAGACCATTCTTAAGGCACTGTGAAAATGGGACAAAAAGGAAAGGCAACAAATAAAATAAGGAGTGTGGATTGCATATGATTTCTAGTGGACATTTGGAGTTAAATCCTGTGAGTTCTAGGTTACCTGCAGGACACGCTTCAGAGTTGCCCTAACCTAGAGACCAACTCTCATTTGTCATTTTATCTTGTATTCATTTGGCTTGGTTTGATTGGCAGTGTTGGGATGGAACCCAGAGCTTTGAGTATTTACTAGCAAGTCATTTGCTCCTCATGCACTCTGTCCCTTTCAGTTATTGTTTGAATGTTTCTGCTTGTCAATGGACATGACCTTCCAGGCATTAATAGACTAGCCCCAGCATTGATGGAGGAGGGCCTAGGGTATAAAAAAGGTCTCAGGTTATGTTCAAAGTAGTAGAGATTGGAAACCAACAATAACATAGAGTTCCAAAGGACTTGTGGTGGTACAGGATAGCATTACTGCCACTAGGATAAAGTCTTGCCTGCTCCAAGTTGAAAGGCACAAACACATCAGTCCCAAAGTCACATCATTAATGTTTTTAGCCAAGTGAGGTGGAAAATAAAGAAAAGGATGATAATGAAATGAAATGAGATGGATAGCAAATCTTAATCCACAATGCATGGGCGTCTTTTAATACCTGGTTAAGTCATTCAATACAAGCAGTGGAGTGTATTGTCTGAAGGGAAGCTGGTCGTGTGAGTATCTAGACTAGTGAACCTAGAGAATCTAGAATAGTGAGAATCAGAAGTTTGGAAGGATGGAGAAGAAGGGTAGATGAAGAAATGTTGCTTTTGGTTGGAGCAGACTGTGCATATGTCTTGAACTATTTCCTTGAAACCCATTAATATGTGCCATGCTCATTAAAGATAAAAGTATTTTTTCTTTCAAAAATAAAAGAAATGATACCTGGAGCCTCATCCCAGGCCCATAAAAAGTCTACTTTTTTCATATATTTTTATTATAATTAACAGAAGGGTTACATTATATTCGCCACATGGAAGGTACATTAATTCATACACATTGATACCCTTTCTCATGTCTTGGTCCCCATTTCCCTCCCCCCCACCCCTCATGTTGTTTTCCCCCCTTCCCTATCCAATTTCAAATAACCAAATACAAATATATCTAATATATCAGATAACAAAGTGAGATACTGTAACAATATGAGATAACCAAGGGACAGCAAAAGAGATGAGAGAGAACATAGTACATTAAGGAAAACAATCACACATTATATGGCTTTTGTTTCAATATCCTGGAGGTCCTTTCATTTAGCGTCATACTATATGGCCTTGTGTATCTAGGTTTTGCTCTATTGCAAATCTCTGCTATGAGAGCCCAAGGTTTCTACTGATTATGACAAATGAGCGAAACCATTGAGCCTAAGTTCAAGTCTGGCTTACTTCACTTAATATGATTTTTTTCTAGTCTTTCCATTTCCTAACAAATGGGATGATGTCATTCTTTCTGACAGCAGCATAGAATTCCATTGTGTACAAATACCACATCTTGTTGATCCACTCATTACTGAGGGACATCTGGGTTGATTCCATATCTTTGCTATGGTAAATGGTTCTGCAATGAACATCATTGTGCTAGTAGATTTAGTATGCCCTTGTTTCTGGATGGTTGGGTAAATGCCAAGTAGTGGAATTGCTGGGTCATAGGGGAGCTCTATGTTTAGTCTTTTGAGGAACTGCCATACTGCTTTCCATGTGGTTGAACGAGTTCGCACTTCCCTCCTGGTCACATCCCCTCCAGCATCTGTTGTTATTAGTTTTCTTGATCCTGGCTATTCTAACTGGAGTGAGGTGTTAAGAGTTGTTTTGATTTGCATTTCTTTTATGACCAGAGATGTTGAGCATTTCTTCATGTGTCTATAGGAAAGCAACTCCTTTTGCAATAGCCTCAAAGAAAATAAAGTACCAGGAATTATCTTAACTAAGAATGTAAAGGACTTTTTTGATGAAAACTTTATAACCCTGAAAAAGGAAATTAAAGCAGAACTGAGGAAATGGAAAAACCTCCCATGCTCCTAGATTGGAAGAATCAACATCGTGAAAATGACAATCTTGCCAAGGGCTATCTACAAATTCAATGCAATATCCATCAATATCCCAATGTCATTCTTTAAAGAAATAGAACAGGCAATCCAAAATTTCAAATGGAATAATAAAAGAACCCATATAGCAAAAACACTTCTTAGCAGAAAGAACAGCACAGGAGGAATTTCAATATCAAACTTTAGACTCTATTACAGAGCTATAATCATCAAAACAGCGTGGTACTGGCACAAGAACAGGCCTGAAGACCAATGGAATAGAACTGAGGACCCAGATATTAAACCACAGACCTATGGCCACCTAATCTTTGACAAGGGAGCCAAAAAAAAAAGAATGGAAGGAAGACAGCCTCTTCAACAAGTGGTGTTGGCAGAACTGGTTAAGCACCTGCAGAAAACTAAAGTTGGATCCTTCTTTGTCACCCTGCACTAGAATTAACTCCAAATGGATCAAAGACCTGGAGGTAAAAGCCGACACACTGAAAACTTTACAAGAAGGAATAGGAGATACACTAGGCCTCCTTGGCAAAGGTCAAAACTTTCTTAATAAGGACCAAGAAACACAACAAATCAGAGAAAGGCTGGATAAGTGGGACTGCATTAAACTGCAGAGCTTTTGTACAGCAAAGGACATAGCTAGTAAATTAATTAGGAAGCCTACAAAATGGGAGAAGATCTTCACCAACCATACAACGGACAAAGGCCTCATATCTAAAATATATCAACAACTCAAAAAATTGAATCACTCCAAAACTAATCTCCAAAGTAACAACCATCCCATGAAAAGATGGGCTAAAGACTTAAAGAGAGTCTTCTCTGAAGAAGAAATAAAAAAGTCTACTTTTTCATTTATATTAAAAAATTCTTTGGACACATACACGGTTCCTAGCTCCCCACAGCCCCCACCCCCCTCAGCCCTTCACTTGATAGTAGGAGAATCTTAATTTCATCATTACACCAAAACCAGATGTCTCTGTGAGTACCTGGAAGACTGATCAAGCCACACCTCTGAACTTGTTCTCCAAATATCTTCAGGAAAGAGTACCTAAGATTTATGTGTCATGGGGTTCCTTATTACTGAACCTCAAATACAGTCCTCTTGGGGACTGCTACATACTAATTTTGCCAGATTGTCCTGCTGGTCATAAAACAGATCCATTTTTCTTTAAACTGTCTTTCCTTGCATTCAGAGCCATTTATTCTCTGGTAGCTTTCCTCTCCTTATAGCAACTCGACCTTTCTGAATGCCTCTGCTGCTTTAACCTATTTCTAAGACTCTCCTGGGATTTGTCTTCAAACCTTATCCTTTTTTACTTGGTTTTTCTCTCTTCAGTCAGTTTCCCTCATATACACCTTAAATTGTGGCCATAATACATAGATTTATGACTCTCATTAAATCATGTTCCAATCAGACCACTGACAGCTCTGCTATCTTCTCTCTGTACTCCCTGGTCCAACCTAGTCTTCTCCAGTCAAAAAAAACACATGCTAGGACATTATCTTGCATTCGCTGTCCTTCTACTCGACCACTTAGGTCCACGTTTCATGACTATGGTCTATCGTGGGGCTTAAACTGAGAGCCTGGTCACTGTCCCTGAACAGTTTTGCCCAAGGCTAGCACTCTACCACATGGAATCCCAATGCCACTTCCAATTTTCTATGGTTAATTGGAGATTTGAGTTTCATGGACTTTCTTGCCCAGGCTGGTTTTGAACCACACTGCTCAGATGTCAGCATCCAAAGCAGCTAGAATTGCAGGCACAAGCTACCCGCATCTGGCTAGCGTACCGTTAACCATCACTCGGATTAACTCAGTGACCTCCTACGTCACCCTTTGTATCTGGTTCCCACAAATTTCCAGGCGCTCCCTGAAATGTAGTGTTCTCTATATACCTATTATAAGTGTGCTATGCTTTTGTATGACTGGCATCACCATTTGTTCTTTGACATCACCACAAATGTGCATACTCCTTGCACCTTACAGTTCCTATAATGTAGCTAGGTGAAAAATAATTTTCCATCTGCAATATACTCGTTTCTTTCTTTTTCGCCAGTCCTGGGGCTTGAACTCAGGGCCTAGGCACTGTCCCTGAGCTTCTTTTGATCATGGCTAGTGCTCTATTCCTTGAACCACAGCACCACTTCTGGGATTTTCTGTTTATGTAATACTGAGGAATCAAACCCAGGGCTTCATAGATACTAAGCAACCAGTCTAACACTGATCTACATTCCCAGACCAACAATATATTCTTTTACATGCCACTATACAGCACAGACTGAATTTAAGGTTATGATTTTCTTTAGCTCATGAATGTACACATTTGACCTAATCCTTTTCTTTATGTATTTAAAATTTTTAGATACTTAAGAGACTCTGTTCTTATATTCTAGCATTATTTTGTTATTATTGGATTGCATTGTCTATATTAATTCATTTAGAGTTTTAGTTCAGTTTCTTTCTCTGGTCATACATGAATTAACTTTTTCAAACGTTCAATTCAAAAGGAACATTCAAATGGATTCTTTAATTTTGATTAGTGTCTACTTGCCTGTGGTGCAATTAAAAAGAGGTAAAATTAAAACATAAATAAGCTTTATATATGTGTTCTCTGCTCAGAAAGGTTGGTAGCTTTGGCTTCTAAAACCATTCAAGATTACTTAAAATTCCTCAGCATAACATAGCTTTAGTTTATCACCATTACCATCATCATCATCATAATCATTTTTTCTTTCTCTCTCTCTCTTTCTCTTCCTCTCTCCTTCATGGCCCCACCCTCTTAAGGCACATGTTTGTACATCACTGCCATTGTCTCTGGTTTCTATATCTTTGTCCTTCTTTGCTTCTTTCTGTATCAAGAATTCCAGACAGCTCTTACTGTCATGTCATTGATAACAGAGCCTTCATCTCTCAGATGATAATAGATGTCTCTTTTCTATGTCCTCATGAGGTCTACTATATACTCTTTCTGTGTTTTGCTCCAGTACTGGGGCTTGAACTCAGGAACAGAGTGCTGTGCCTTAGGCTTATTTTTTTCTTTTCTCAAGACTAGCATTCTTCCACTACAAATGTAGTTTTACTGACTTTCCTCATTGGGATTGGCTTTGAACCAGGACCTCACTTCTCAGCCTTCTGAGTACCTGGATGTGAGACATTGCGTCGGACAGCTGTAAATTTACTGAGGACAGACCATAGGTTTATGTCTTGCTCTTCCCAGCTTCCAGTCCAGAGCATGACCCAGAGATGATTCCCCAAACTGTTCAATGAAAACTGGAAAGTGAATGAATGATACCTGATCATGCCAGGCACAGGAATGTATAGTTTGACAATGATCAACAGGGATTTTTCTTCACTCTTTCTGTTTTTTGCATGTTTCCACTAAAACTTGCTTACATGGCCAAGGTCATAGCCAATCCCAGCTTGGGGATCACCCTAGCAGCAGTAAGAACGGAGGAGAATGGTAACATTGCCTTGACTATGGGAAACTTTACAAGTTCCAGAAAATTGATTTTTCCAGGCATGCATGGCTTGGCATAAAAGTCAGACAGATTTTTATTGAATTTGGCCCTAAGTGGTTAGATTTTTGACCTTAGCAATGTGTCCAATAGATCTAATCAGGAGTGGTTTTTTTCTTCTTTTTTTCTTTTTAGCTTTTTAGCTTCCTGGGCTCACAGTCACAGACTGGTCAGTCAGTTTCCCCTGGAATGTGTTTATCCTTTTCCCACTCATCTGTAATTGTGAGTGGGCTAGGATTGCCTCTCTCAGGAGGGGCAACAGGACTCTGGCATGCATGTCAGGAGATATGTGCCCATTAGAGTTTGGTTGTTGTTTATGTTTGCCATTGGTGCCTGTAATTGGGAAGCTGTATTCCCTTACAATTATGCAAAGGGTAATAAAAAGAAAATTAGAGAAAACATATGAGTATAACATCAGATCTAAACCACTGATATTTTGTAATTTTACACAAATACAATACAGATTTCCCCCAAAATTCATTCAACTAAAGTGAATATGAACAGAGAAAGCTCAGAAGGTTCTACTTTAAAAGCCAGGCACACAAACTTCAAATCTTTATGTCTTTGAACATGATATAGCCCACCGTAAGTATCAATTCAATTAAGGCAAGAATCCAAGGTTGATTTTTCTTCTGATGAAATGCATTAATTAAAAACCCTAGAAATGCAACATGAGACAGAATTGATACCTCTTGCCTGGATGCTGTCACATCTTTCTATGAGTATCTCTGTAGCAGACCTCTTTAGTTCAGTTCAGACATTCCTCATACCTATTGAGAGAGAGAGAGGGAGACAAAGAGATGAGAGACAGAAATAGAGAAGGGAGAAAGAGAGGGAAGAAGATGGAGAGATGGAGAAAGAGAGAAAGAAAGAGAGAACACAAAAGTTTAGGAAAGGAGAACAGGACCTGAATATCCATCTTAAACCTGAAACTAGGGACCAGGAGTTCGGCCTAATGGTAAGAGTGCTTGCCTGGGATGCACAAAGACTCAGATTCGATTCCTTGGTACTACATATATAGGAAAAATGCTGGAGATGGTGCTATGGCGCCAGTAGTAGAGCTCTAGCCTTGAGAAGGCCCAAGGACAGTGCTCAGACCTTGAGTTCATGGCCCAGGACTGGCAAAAAAAATCAGAAACTAAAAGCACAAGTTCCGTCCATAACCTACTCTGTAGGCTCAGTAAAAGTTTCATTTGTGTTTATTATTTCTTGATAGAGAAATGATTTTGTATTTTCCAGTATATCTCAATGTAGGTATATTGTAAGATTTTAAAGTATTTTAACACAATACCCTTTATCTTTTCTGAAATAACAAAAAGATAACTATACTTTCTCTTAGTGTACACTATCCCCTCTCCTCCCCTCCTTCTGCTTTACGTGCTTTTCTACATTCACATATCTATAGCATGTTTATAATTCTCTCTTGTTTTTTGTTTTTGTTTTTAAATGGGGCTGCACAACTCTAAGATTTGCCATGCATATATACCAAAGTAAAACATTAAAACAAAAACCAAATAGGAAATGTGATGCATTTCCAGTAATACTGGCCAAGATTTTAATATCTAATTCATATGTTATGCTAATATGCTCAAAACGTACTTCTTGAATGTTATTCATGAATTTGCTTTCCTAGAAAACCTTTCATTTACAAACATAGCAAACATTTCTTTTAATCATTGCTTCACCGTCTTTCCTTCTCACACCATTGTCATCCAGGACAACAACAGGACATGGAATTGTGAACAATTCCTGTGGTCCGCACAGTCCTCTGAGAGGGTACTGATCCTTTCTGGAGAAGGTGTTCTAGAGTCCTTTTACCTTGTGTCTTTTCTAGAATGTGTATTCTGTGTGTGACTCTGAAGAGCCAAGAAGGGCCACTCTTCTCAGGCCTTGGTATCTACAAGAAAATTTGGAACCAACTGGAAACCATGAGCTTCCTCAAGGAAATGGCCTAAATGAAGTACGACCCTAACATTTTTCTGGCAGCCACCAGGGTTTCTGAGCTTCCTTAGCCTTAACGTGCTTAGCATCTGGATTGGCTTAAAGTTCCCTCGGCAATGTTTTGGATACTTTAATGGATAGGAAGTGCCTTCTCGTTTTCTCTCCTTTGGGGAACCAAAACTTATGTACAGATTTTCCTCTCCGTTTGGAGTGAAAGCCCTCAAGTTCAAGCCAGGGGCTTTTCCCCCCTTCTGTGAAACATGCCACTTGCCCAACATGCAGGAACGTGTCTCTGGTGGAAATGAGCCTTTTGGATTTAGATGCACCCCAGAAAATGACAAGGCATCTTTGCCCCCAAATCCTCTGTACAGGTGACAGGGAAGATGGGTGCATGGAAACAAACCTCCTGTTTTGTTTTAATTACTTTAAAATTTATGAATCTTGTCCCTCTTCATTTTGAAGGGGCGTTCTTAAAAGTATTTTTCTTGGCTACCAGCTAAGGTTTGTTGAAAAGAAAAGCCAGAGAGAGGGGAAAATTTAGAGGATGGGGGAGCATAAGGCCTCCTGGGGCCAGTAACACTCATTTCCGGTTCTTGCATGGGCTGTGAAGACATTTCACAGTTTGTCATCTCCAGCCAGCAGATGGGGGTCAACCAGTGTTGGCAGACAGGTTAAAAGATCTTAGAGTGAATTCAGCTGCAATCTGATGCCAAGGAGGCTTTCTACCCTATTTTTAAATGGGAAAAAAATTCCTAGGTTTAGACAAAAAGGTGATCCAAAATGAAACACAAAAGCTAGTCTCTCCAAGAGAATGAAAATTTTGAAGAAGCCAGGCAACTCCAAAATCAAGAGCTAGCACTCACAAAGACATGATGCTACCATAAGACAGACCCACTGCTGTAGTTTTCTACACCACTGTGCAAATGTGCTTCAAATCTCCACAGCAGATGAAGCTCACGAGTCCATGGTGACATCAAAACAAAAAGAGCCGTGTTTCCAATTCCTACTTTGACTGTATCCAGCCTCAGTAACAGAGCCAGGGATCTCAGCGTTTACAAATGCTCAGGCAGCCTCCCTACCCCCTGCCCCAACCCCCCTACCCACTGAAGGTGGCTCTACCTGCTGACATATATGCTCAACATCAAGGAACAGGAAACAGTGGAGTAGTGGGAAATTTGTTTCAATAGTACGTAGAATGAAATGGAAGAACTTTCTCAAAATTAATGAACATGGCTCACACTATAGGACAGACAAGCTGCCAGAAAGCTTTGCTTTCCAGATGAGTTTTACTACACTCTTGTAACAATTAGCGGTCTTCAGTAAACATACTCAAAATCCCAGAGCAATTCCTGTTTCAAAGGTACAGTTTCTTTTCCACCATATCCATCTAACATGATTCATTTTGTTCGAAAAGCAAATATATTGAGTTTCACAGTTGCATTTTTAGTTGAACTCTAGAGTAACCGAACTCCATACTATAGGAAACTTTTAACTGTATAGCTTTGATGTATTATATTTACTTTTAAACACTAATTCTTCAATTTTTAAAAATTTAGATTTTAAAAATAAATTTAAGATGGCTTAAAATTTATGGACAATTTTTGCCAATCCTGAGGCTTGAAGTCAGGCTTTAGGCACTGTCCTTGAGCTTTCTCAAGGATAATGCTCTACCACTTGAGCCACAGCACCACTTCTGGATTTTTCTGTGTATGTGGTACCAAACAATCGAACACAGGGCTTCGTGCATGCTAGGTGAGCAACCTACCACGGGGCCACACTCCTGGCCCATGTATGGACTTTTGCAAGTTTAAGTAATACCTGTACCCAGCCTTCTGCTGAGATCTGAGGATTGTGGTTTGAAGTCACCTAGGGCAGGAAAATTCATGAGACTTTCATCTCCAATTTTTTTTATTGTAATTGGTAAAAGGGTTACATGATATTTGCCAGATAGAAAGTGCATTAATTCACATACATTGATACCCTTTCACATGTCTTCGTACCCGTTTCCCTCCCCCCCACACCCCCCACCCGTCTTGGTTTTCCCCCCTTCCCTATCAAATTTCAAATATCCAAATACAAATAAATTCAATATATCAGATAACAAAGTGAGATACTATACCAATATGAGATAACCAAGGGACAGCAAAGGAGATGAGAGACAACATAGTACATTAAGGACAGCAATCATTCATTATATGGCTTTTGTTTCACTATCCTGGAGGTCCTTTCAATTAGCTTCACATTATATGTCCTTATTTCATCTCCAATTAATCACCAAAATGTCAGAATTGGAATGGTGGCTCAAATGGGAGGTAACAGCCTTGAGCACAAAAGCTCAAAAGACAGTGCTCACGACTGATACCAAAATAAAAATAAACACCTTTTAATCTGTCATCTAGAACATGCCACTTTTAAAAATTGAAACAGAAAAGAACGAAGCAATGTAAGTTAGGGTAAAGATATCTTGTTCTTGAGATAAGGGGAAGATGCAGAGGAATTTTCCAGGCAAGGAAAATTCTCTCTCTCTCTCTCTCTCTCTCTCTCTCTCTCTCTCTCTCTCTCTCTCTCTCTCTCTCTCTCTCTCTCTCTCTCTCTCTCTCTGTCTCTCTCTCTCTGTCTCTCTCTGTCTCTCTCTCTGTCTCTCTCTCTGTCTCTCTCTCTCTGTCTGTCTCTCTCTCTCTCTCTCTCTCTCTCTCTCTCTCTCTCTCTCTCTCTCTCTCTCTCTCTCTCTCTCTCTCACACACACACACACACACACACACACACACAGATCCTGATGCTTGAATGCAAGTTATAGGTGCTATCCCTGAGTTTTTGTGCTCTGCCACGTGTGTCACAGTTCTACTTTCTGGCTTTTATTTTTGGTGCTAAAAGTCTCACAGACTTTCCTAGCTGGGCACTTTGAAGCATGATCCTCAGATCTCAGTCTCCTGAGAAACTAGGATTATAGGCATAAGCTACCAGTGCCTGATTGCAGCAAACCCTTTCTTTGCTTGAGCAGTGCTCAATAGATAAAAGAAATCAGCATAAAACAGTCGTTACTGAAGCAGCATGTAAGTCAGCTTTCTGTTACTGTAACAAAATACTTGAGGAGAAAAGCCTTATGCTGGCTTGTTGTTTTGGAGATTTCAGTCTACAATCATACGCGTCTATTGGTTTGGGGGCTTCCATCACCATGGTAGAAGCAGGTAGTGGAGGAAGTTGTTCATTTCATCCACAGAGGGGGCAAGCCCAGGATTCTAATGTTCTCAAGTGATCTTTCTTCTTCCACTGCCTAAGGTTTCACCACTTCCCAGTAGCACCAAGGCCGGGGAACTAAGTCTTCAATACACAGGCAATCTTTGGATGACATTCCAGATTCAAACCAACTATAGCAGGGCAAACAAAGCTTTCAGGCATACAGAGGGAAAGAGTTATGGAGTCGTGAAGCTTCTGCCCAGATTTCATAGGAAGGTCTGAGAGATGGAGTGTTTGTGTGGCAGGTCAGGATGCTTGCAGACAGCCTTTGAGAAGGTGATGCATGGAGCTGAGTGAGTCCAAAGGTGTAATCCAGACCTCAGGAAGCTGAAACTGCCAGGCATCTGGAACCTGGAACTGGTAAAGCCACAGGCAAGGAACAGAGTCAGTCCAAGAGAGATTCCTCATGAGCTGCAAATGGCAAAGCCATTACCAATCGGTTGACTGATGTCCATTTCCTCTACTTGTAGAGGTGTTATGAGTCCATGAGGCAAAGATACTTTTTCAGGGTTAGTTATTTCTAACCCTTCCTCTTCAGCTCTTATAATCTTCCACTTCTAGCAGTAGTGAGCAGCAACAGAAGACAGAGCAAGCAGCAGTAGGCAGTACCTTCTATCACTGCAGCTCTTTATAGGCATTGGCTACTGAGATCCTTAGTCCTACAGCAACAAACGTTCCAATATCCTACCTTGAACTAGGATACTGAGATGCACAGCCCTGGACAGTAATGGCTAGTGTTATAGTGCCCAGATTTTAGATTTCAGGATTCTCACTTTCAGTGGCATGGACTATTATATCTTTCATCTGCAGGTGCTGGTGTTACAGTTCTCTGGAACTCTTCTACTTGCTCTGGAAGCACTGTGAAACTTCCACTCCTACTTCTACCACTGCTGAGGTGGCAGCTGCTTCTAGCACCACCAACAGTTCTGCTACCAGTAGGCTATTGTCACCGCTTCTGTCACTGCTACCAATCCAGCTGTTCCCAGGAGAGCTCTGTTGCTTTCTCTTTTCCCAACTTCCTTGTCACCAGCTCAACTCAGACTATTAATGATGAAGAATGAAAGTAGGTAAGAAAATAAAAACACTAGAGAGAAACCTGTTAACACAAGACCCATAAATTAGTCAAAATATTCTGCTTATATAGCTGGGAAGAGAGTATAGTAAAGATGTCTACACCAATCATTCTGCAAATGGAAGACTGTGTTTGCACCCAATCACAAGCCTTTTGTTGGGCCACCATGAAAAGTGATTTTCCTTTGGCCTGGAAGAAATGGCTGCAGGGTTAACTATAAGTACAGATATATTATATGATATACATATATATATATAATATATGTGTGTGCCCTTATATTAACATATGAACACACATTATGATATTTTCTTTATACTTAGGAACTAGATGGACATAGAATACATGAATTCTAATAACTACACATAGAAGACTAGACCAAAGAAGCTTTTAGGATCCATCTTCTGCTTGAGATATTGCAACATATGTAACTAGTCCTTTATTACTGACGATTAATGTTTCCAATTTTTCTTCTATTATCAAGATTCATATAAACCAACATAATCACTGAAGCTTTGCAAGCACAGGATGATTTTCTATAAATTATTGCTGGGCGAAAAAACATGCATATTGAAAATGAACTATACAACATGTGGGTGAGGCAAGCTTGGAGAGAGAAAAGGAAAGGTGAAATTGTCCAAAAAGAAACATAATCATTACCTTACTATGAAACAGTAGCCTCTCTGTATATCATATTTATAGTAGAAAAAAACCGCCCAAAAGAAAAGAGATTCATAATTTTAAACCAACAACATCATAGTAATTATTATTTAAACTTAAATTTAATAAACATATGAAGAAAAGTGTCATAATTATATCTTATGTACAGCATTCCATTGTTTTTTTGGAGTTCTCACATAAATACCAAATTTAGTTCATTTCAGAAAAAAATGAGAATGTCAGGTAACTGAACTATATCCTAGAGAATGGATATAATCATCAGTTGTTCTTCAAGTGGGTAATCTTGGTGAGCTTTTAAGTTTTTTCAAAAAGAGATGTCCCACATGCTTAGACAATCTACCCATACATCACACATGTAGGCATTTATACATTATTTTATTTATTTTAATGATTACTACAATGCATATGTTTCATAGTGACATTTGAGTGGGTAGTCAAACCATACCACAAAAAATATGTCCACAGTTTGGAAGATTTCTCCTATTTGAGGCCTCAGTTGTTCAAAGAGAAATTTTATGCTTTAAGTAAATATTTATTTACAAAAAGAAACCAATAGCAACAAAACTTCCTCATTTCTTTTTGAATTCAAGTAAAAACTCAATAAATGTTGGGTAATAAGGAACAGGACTGAAGTTAGTGAATAAAAACTATTTAATACCAGATAACAAAACAGAGTCACTCAAAGAGAAGCCATCTTAAACTATTTATAGCATAACCATTTTCCCCTGTATGAGGCTTTCATGTGCTGTTTGCTTCTCTGTGTGAGCTCTACCAACATATGTATTGAACTTCTGTATTATTTTGAAGAAAATTATCAACAAACATCCACACATACACACAGAGAGAGTCTAATTCATCTACTAAGCTTTCGTGTTCATTTACAGAAAACTTTTTCCCCCCAAATTGGCCATGATTTGAGCTACAGTCTGTATGGTACCGTAATTTTTTTTACAAGGAAGCATTAATACTCATCTTCATGTAACCTCTTACTAAAGAACATTCATAAATACATAACAGAAACTTCAAGCTGAAGTGTGGGAATAACTACATTAAGTTGAATTCTTACAAAAGCTTGCCTATTCACAGTCATGTGATTTAGATAGTCACATATGAATTCGAAAATCATTGTTATGACTTAAGCACCATAAAGATAGAGCAATAGCACATAAAAGAAAAGAAAGGCTGTAGGTATAAGGTATAGAGAAACATGCCTGTGATCTAAGCTACCTGAAGAAGAAAACAAGATGATGATAATTCAAGCCAAACTGAAGCAAAATCCTAAGACCCTAGCTGAAAAACACACTAAACAAAAAGGAACTGAGAGAGTGCAAGCAAGAAATTTTGAATTCAATCATGACTCTTTACTTATAAAACACACAGGAGAGAGAAATCTGATTTCTCTAAGAATCGTGGAAAAGTTTTTTGCCTCAGTGTTTATTGGAGAAGTGATTTGCAAAGAAGGAAAGTAGCAAATAGAACAAATGTTCAATGACTTTAATCAGCCAAGAACACAGAAAGCATCGATTTCTCCACAACTCCCCTAAAGTCGCCCACTCTATGTTTGGTCCATGCATTATAATAGTGACATACTGCATCTAGTTCAATTTTTGAATGGAAGATGCAATTCCATGTTTATTATAAAATTTGAGGCGAAGTCAAATCTCTCTTAACACTTTTTTTTTGGTGGTTCATGGAGGTTGAACTCTGGGCTTGGGCACTGTCCCTGAGTTCTTCAGTTTAAGGCTACCCTACCCCATTCATCTACAGCCCACTTCCCATTTTCTAGTGATTAATTCGAGAAAAGAGTCTCTTGGTCTTTGGTGGTCTTCACTGCCCAGGCTGGCTGTGAAAGTCAATCCTCAGATCTCAGCCTCCTGTGTAGCTAGGATTACAGGTGTGAGCCACAATGCCTGGCTTGTGTTAACAACTTTTATTCCCTTGTTAGTTCCTGAAACATTCAGAGAACATAGAAGGACACACAGTTGGTTATATATTTTCTCTGTGTGTTGATACAAGTCTTGGCAGCTTGAACTTGGGCCTAGGCACCTTCTTAAGCATTTTTGTTCAAGATTAATGCTCTACCACTTGAGCCACTGCACCAATTCTGGTTCTTTGGTTGGTAAATAAAGAGAAGAGTCTTTAGAATTTTGATGAGTAAGCCCAAAATGACTAGTTTTGTCCTTTATTTTCAATTAATCACTAGTGATGTGTTGCTTGAGAATGTTTACTCTTCCCATTTCTTTTCTGAGTTATAATAAAACACCGATGTGAATGAAAAAAAAAAGAAATTTTGAATTCAAATCTTAAGTACCACAAAAGAGAGAAAAGAAATGAAGTGAGAAAGGAAAGCGGGGAATGAGGGAAACAGGATCAGAACTGCAGACTATGGGTGTAGCACACTACTACAGTCCTTGGCTAGCTTGTAAGAGATTATGTTTAGTTCTCAGGACCATAAAAAATTAGTGAACATGCATACACACAAAAAGGTCATTTCTTTTATAACTTCATAGCCCCTTTCTTACCAAAAGTCTGCTTGATCCTATGCCACTCGTTGAGACATCGTCTGGTTGAATTAAATTCTAAAAGATAATTAATAAGGACTTTTGGTTTGTTAAACCAAGT
This sequence comes from Megascapheus bottae, assembly GCF_031878675.1. NCBI lineage: Eukaryota > Metazoa > Chordata > Mammalia > Rodentia > Geomyidae > Megascapheus > Megascapheus bottae. The sequence goes on from NC_143526.1 coordinate 12,782,680, forward strand.
GATAATTTTAGTCTCTTTGAAAGCTATTAAAAAATACTGGTAGGGGGGCCAGGAGTTTTGCCTAGTGGTAGAGTGCTTGCCTAGCATGTACGAAGACAGGAGTTTGATTCCTTGGTACCACATACATAGAAAAAGGTGGAAGTGGTGCTATCGCTCAAGGGGCAAAGCACTAGCCTTGAGCAAAACAAAAAAAAGTGTCCAAGGACAGTGCCCAGGCCCTGAGTTCAAGCCCAGGACTGGCAAAAAATGGATCTTTAAAATCCATGTGCTGCAGGATAGCAAGAAATGTTTCTCACATTTTCTGTTTCTTCTGATATTAACCCTGTTAAAGTATATGAACTACTAAGAATAAGTCCTTGCTAAAACTTAAAAAGAAAACTGGTGATGATTTAGAGAATTGAACATCAATATGTCCTGCTAGTGGTTATATCCTTCCTGGAGCCTCACAACTAGAGCCCAAGCACTCATCTACCACAGTGACCACAGTGTCTTCTCAGGGGTCCATGCAAAAGTAGGGGTGAGGATATGGGGCTTTGTTAGGAAACAAGTCTTTATTTCATAAGGAAGGTTGTAACTGCTCTTGTTTCTAAGTCATCAGAATTTTCTCTGAATCCTAATAAGTTTCTCTTAATAAGATCTGTGGTTTCTGAAACAACTTCCGAACATAAAAGATTGGTCTCAATCATTATTCTGAAATGTAGCAACTCCTTGTAGACTGGCTCACTGTCCCCAGAGTTACGTAGGCTCATGTGGGTCTTCTTTTGGAAGTTTTATTTCTTCATCTTCCTTTTAGATTATTTTCAGGCACTAGAAGGAGAAAACGCCAATTGACCCAAGAAGCCCCTCAGCCCCCACTGAGGGTAGCTGGGTGGAAATGTCACCACTTCAACAAAATGGCTCTAGTGCAGCATCTAGCAAGACTGCATGGATTGTTTTAATTAGACAGTACTGTACAAAAAAGTCTTTTTAGAACAGGCAACTAATAGAAAAAGTTGTTTGTCAGGAAGTATAATTATCTTTTTATTAACGACATATTGTTTCATTTGTAGAAAAATGCTCCAATAATTATATCTCTAAACATTTCTGACTTAAATTTACATAAAGCATATAGTTTCTTTTCTTCCAACAGTCAAAGAACTATACTTCAAGGAAGACATACTTTATAAACAGTAATGTGCATTTTTAACTTGTTATAAATGGCAAGGTTTTGAAGTGTCATAAATTTGCCTCATGGACAGCAAAGAGTTCCTTTGGTTTTTCCAGAGCTGTCCCCCTTCCCATAGCCAAAAGAAGAAAACATGTGTCAAGTTCACATCGCTGTTTCATTTGGCTAGTATGTGTTGTCCAGCATCTTAGCAGGGATGGACAACTAGGAATAGAAGCTCAGATGCTGACTTGGTAACACATGATGACTCAATCCAAGACCTTCTGCCTTGCTCTGGAGTTACTATGCAGTATGGACTCGTGTCCCTGATGAGTGTGGTGATATGATGAAATCACATTGTCTTGTGGTAGATCAATGGATCAAGGATGGCTACAAGTTTACCACATTGTCCTTTCTTCTCTGTTACTATGTATGACGGAGATTACTTGACCATTCATGAGATGCCCCCCACCCATTTATTTCTAGGTAAAATGAGGATGCAGAACAAAAGATTCTTTGCGTAGCCTTCAATCATTTTGGAGTAAAATATAGCAGGTGTGAGGTGCTGGAAATCGAAAAAGAATTAACACATAGTCCTTTCCTTAACTGATTGACATTTTTGGAGTTGACGCTAATCATTTTTTCCAACTTAATGTCATCATGTTTTGTGGAACAGCCTCTGAAGATGGTCTGTAACCATCCTTTGCTGTTAGAGTTCATATCCCTGTGTTGTTGCTTTCCACATTATCCCAAGGTTTGTCTTGGTAACTAATACATGTGGTAGAAGTGATGGTATATCATCTCTGAGGAGAACAAGGTAGCGAAACTTTGTATGCATCGCCCCTTTCTCTCCTCCCCTATCTCTCTTATGGGGAACAGGCTGCCATTTTGTAAACAGTTCAACGACTTTTAAGCCAGAGCATCTCAAGCAATACATGAAAGTCTTTGCTCTGAACCTTAGTTTCTCTGCTTCTGAAGCCATTGATTGAGGATCAAATTAAATCCCTTGTAGAGTCGTTCTGAAGATTGAATGAAGCGATGGCAATGGAAAAACTGACCTATCACCAGTTCTTACTTGGTATCAGTCATAATTATACTTTTACAACATCAACAACATAAGCTAAACATATATGAGATATTAAGTTTCGAATAACTTCAAACTTTTAAAATGGTTGCAAAGATACTATCGTCCATCCTACCATGTACTTTGTTTCTTCTCAGTTCACATTTTACATTCACATGGTACTTTCCTCACTACTGACAAAACAGAGACTGCATCATTAGTACTAAAGTTCATACTTCATTCAGATTGTCTTAGTTTACTGTTGATGTCTTTTCAAACCCCTAATACTCCTCTCAGGAATTTCATATCACAATTCAACATCCTTTATCCTGGGCCTCAAGTCTCAGACTCTTCTTGGTTTTCAGGACCAGTCATAAAGAGTATGAGACAGGAACTCTGTTGAATAATGGACCTTTACATCGACTTGGTTGGATGTTTTTCTTTCAGTGAGACTAGAGTTACTATAGGAATCTTTGTTCGATATCTCTACTTCTCAGCCTATCATTGTTGAGATTCCTTTTCAAGATGATAAGCCCATACTATTTTCCCTATCTCCTAAATTACCCAGAATAACAAGGCTAGGAGAGCAGTGAAAAGAAGGCAGTAACAGGAACCAAATGCATGGATGCTAGATTTGCAAGCAAAAAAAAAAAAGCGGTTCTTACTTGTTACACATGTGCTTGTAGTAAAGTTAATTTGGGATTTTTTTTTTGTCTTCGAAATGGGCACAATGTAGCAGTCCTTAGTGATTCCTTAACTATAGGCAATAAATATTAATAAAAAGTTCCAACTCATTGTTCATCACCATTGTGTTGCATAATTTGCAGGCAGTTTACTTGTTGGTGTCATAAAATTTAAGCAACAAGCTATTCCTTCAAGGTCAGTTAGCACAAACTTGAAAGATCTGAGTCAGGCCATCAATAAAATGTGGCAAAATGAGATCCAGGTGGACAATCTGTCGTGCTCAAAAGTCTGAAATGAAATATGATCACCAAATGATACAGAAAATTTCAGCAGCTAAAATCCAGTTAGATTACTTCGAAGAGGGAGAAAAAAGTTGCCTGCGCTGGATCACATCTGTTACAGATGCAGATCTGTGCCATTGCTATTAAACTGTATAAAATGTCCCTTAAGTAAAAACATCACACTTATTTTCTAACCAGTGACAAGAGGTAATGCATTTGCATGTCATTATAAAATGTATGCTGGCCAGAGGGTGTGTATGACAGAATTTGATGAAGCTTAATCCAAGATCAAGAATAAGAAACTAAGAAGGATCTATTGGCCACTTTACTTTCACACATAACTCCCATACACATCCATAAGTTGTATTTGCTCATTCCGAAGAGTGAAAAATAAGTTTCCTTCACTGTAAAGTGAGCAGGCAGGCACTAAACGATCTCCAGGGTCTTTTCCAGATTGAAAACTCCTAATGTCCTGTAATTTTATTATCCCAGCCTTTGATATGGAATCCTCAATGAGAAATAAGCTCAAATCAAGCCTGACAGCCCCAACAGAAGGCACCGAATCAGTCTTCCCACTCCTAATGCACTAACTGAGTTAATGGTTTAGTAGTAGTACATGACTTGCCCTGACAAATTCCATTCTGTATCTGGTATCAATAGCAGGTGGGGGTGGGGAGATCTTGGGAAAGAAAGAGTTGGACGCATGTCCGCAGTGAGAATGCCTGCCTGCGGAGCACAGGAGACAGGGAGCAAAGTTTAAGATCAGCCCAGGTTTTTAAAGCAAAGTAGACATCGGGAGATTTTTTTTGTCCAGGAGTTGAGTTGGCTTTTCCACACTTGAACTCGGAGAACTTGGAAGTCATCCCAAGGGCTCATAATTTGCCAACAAAGGCAGGAGTAGGAGATGGGGTCTGGGAGGGTGGGTAAAGAGAGAATGAATTTCCTTTCCTCTTTGTAACACGCCCAATAGACAGCGCTGTTCCTCTTCCTTTAGCAAATCAGTAACACCCAAATGGACAAACTCTAGAAAGATAGCCAGATATTATCAGATAGCCTGCAATTGCCTCTGGGTTTCTGCAGTTACAATAAAACGATGCTCCTCCTGAAGAATCCTCCTGCAGCAACTCCCCAGAGCCTACCGCCCCATGAGTCTGAGTTAGGAAATACATCTCCTCCTTGCCCAGCAGATAACTGAGAGGGTCTCTGAGCTTTTAGTTCTTGCTACTAAGTGTGGAGCCAGCTGAGCCAGCTTCAGCTTCCCCTGAGAGCACATTAGCAATTCACATTAAAGGGCCCTGCCTACTCAGATCTTCCAAAAGCAAACGCACCTATATCCATTTCCGCTCCTTTTCTGGCCAGCAATGGAAATAACACTGTCACTCCCTCCCAGTGGTCTCAGGCCTTTGTTTTGTAGAGAATGAAGGATCCTCCAGGTTATGAACTCTGGTCTTCAGGAGGATAGGTGAAAATGGTTTTTGCTGGATGTTTTTCTGTAGAGCTGTACACATTCACATGTAGTATTATCATTTGGATCGCTGGTTCCCTTAAGGGAGCTGAGCTTTTATCCTGAGTCACTCGGTGAAGTCAGAATGGCAGAGTATCATACTCATTCCATCCCTAGAATTCATCCTACATACCTATCCTGAACTGGACAATCTGGGAGCCTCTAGCAGACCCCATAGTCTGAGCAAACCCAGGCTTAACATTGGAGGCAGCCCTACAGATGCTATGTGATTGAATTGCCTGTGTAAGATCTGGTCCCACCTCCAGCTACCTCATAGAGTTATGTTGACATTTTATCTTTAGATTTTTCACACTAACAGACCCTTGTTTTCACAACTTTTCTAGAATTTTTTTCTATCATGCTCTAGATTCTTCTCCTCAGAGGACTCGTTGAAGATGTTGGAAATTTCTTACCCAGTAACAAGCTCAGGCCATTCCTAGGCTCATCCACTCAAGTTAAATATGATCTCAAAAAAATATATTGTCTGGGCTCCCGACAATATAGTCTATAGTCTATAGCCTATAGTCGCAGTCACTCGGGAGAATGAGATGTGAATATTGTGGTTTGAAGTCAACCCAGGCAGCAAAGTCTATGGCACTGTTAGCTCCAATTAACCATCTAAAAGTAGAAGTGAAGTTGTGGCTTAAATGTTAGAGCACTAGTCTTGAGCAAAAAAAAAAAAAAAAAAAAAGCTTAGGGACAGGACCCAGACTTTAAGTCCATGCCCCTGGACTGGCACTAAAAAATGCATGTATTATTCACAGGTACATTGAAGTTTGGGAAATGTTAGTATAAACAACTGTCATATGCTTTGAAGAGAGGTGGAAGTATTCTTAAGGAAAAGTCTCCCCATCCTTCCCTAAATGCCTCATAGCACAGAACTGATCTGGAAAGGTTTCGATACATGGTATGACTGACAGATTGTTCCTTAAATTTCCTCTTCTCTGAGATTATTTGTAGAAGAAGTATTGTTCAGAAATGCTTCTTTTTGATCACAGGGTCACAGGTTAAGGAAATGCCCATTCTGTAGTCTATACTTAGCTTAATTCCAGAACATGTTTACAAAATGCCAGCCTAAAGTACTAAACTTTCTGTGTAACTTGATAAGTCTCTGGGCATATATCAAATTTGTCCAAATCAGGTTCTTCTTTTCTCCCTTTGATAGTTCTAGAACTGGAAGCAAAATGCTAAAGTGATTTCAAACAGAAAGTCACATCTCTGACTAGTAATTTTCAAACAGTGACACAATCAATGCCTGCTGAGTTCTGAAAATGAAAAAAGAAATTGTGACATGAGTATGCCTGAGCTTTATAGGCAATTAATAAGACCATGAGTTACCTTTTCTTGTTATGGATTGTGTATGTGAATGGGGGGGTAGGTGGGTATTAGTCTTCTCAGGGTATAACTTGTCTCGAGAGAAGCAATTCTAATGTAAAGCCATCTTTTCTTTCCTCTACTCAACAGACCAAATGGCCAATCATCAAAATGACGGATACTTTGTCATTTTCAAGACTGGTTAAACTAGTCTAGAGAGTCAATTTTCCCATATAGTTATCCCACTTTCCAGAAAGAATTAAATTTGGAGACCATCAGGAAAATAAAGTGTAACAAAAAGCCCCTCCCCTCCCCTTGTCCCTCAGGAATGAGTCTTTTGCCAAAATACTCTGCCCTCAGTTGAGGAAAATGCCAGAGAATCTAACACATTTTAGGTTTAACACAATTTCATCAATCACCATTGGAGAAGATAATACAGGTGCTTCAAAAAGTAGCAAACTACTTCTCTACTCTCTAGTTATCTTGATTTCCTCTGGTTTTTCTTCTTTAAGTGGTATATAGAGACTTTCCTTACTTACTGCCTCTACTTAGAAAATGAATATGTACCAAGAACAAGGAGGTTAGCTTCAAAATAAAGCTAGGAAGAGGACAGATGACAGTAATGGGGAAACTCTGCCCAAGAAGTAAAGCAAGCCCTTCTAAGAGAACCTGACCAGTGCAGAGGAAAGAAAAAATGTCCAGAGGAAAGAGGGAAGACTGGGCATGATGTAGATGCTAACGAATATCACTAGTTCATTACTTTACCCACCGACCCAGCTCACAGAGGAGAATCAAACTCTTGAAAAACTGGGATGTGGGCCAGGAATGTGGCCTAGTGTTAGAGTCTTTGCCTAGCATGCACAAAGCCCTCAGTACCACATACACAGAAAAAGCCAGAAGTTGTGTTGTGGCTCAAATGATAGAACACTAGCATTGAGAAAGCTCAAGGACAGTGGCCAGGTCCTGAATTCAAGCCCCAGGACTGGTAAACACACACACACACACACACACACACACAAAAGAGGTTCAAAGCCAGCCCTAGCATTAAAGTTTGTGAGGCTCTTATCTCCAATTAACCACCAGAAAACTGCAAATGGTGCTGTGGTTTAAGGGGTAGAGCAGTAGCCTTGAGCTGAAGAGCTCAGAGACAATGCTCAGGCCCAGATTTCAAGCCCCACAACCAAAAAAAAGATATAAGTATATTATATACCAATAAGATACAATAGTAACTTATAAGATAAACTTCTAGTAATAGTAAGATATAATAATAAATTATAAGCTATATAACAGTAAGATGTAAGCCACTTGGGCTGAGAGAGTAACATCAGACTGATCAATTCTCTCCCCCACTTCATACAATCAATCTCTTCAAATACTTCATGTTCTTCCTTCTGAGAGCCCCTAGACGCTGTCCAAATCCATCTCTCTAACATCTCTCTGGATATAACTTTCCAGACATTCTTTTGGCTAAGTGCCCAGAGGATCTGCCAGGGACGCTCCCACTGTAGTAGGAAGGTTGGAAAGGTTCTGCTTGTGCTGAGGAATTATCTGTTCTCTCCTCTAGATTTTCACTATCCCATGGCTCTCTCCTGGGCACTATCTACTCTTTTCTGTGGCTAAGAAAGTACTGAACTGTGGTCTCCTCAATCCATGAACAAACTTCTGCAAAACACTGTACAATATTCAGATGAATACTTGCTAATTGCTGATTATTTCATCAGGGTCTTAGAATTCATACCCTCTGATATTTAACCCATTCGGTTACTACTTCCTGACACGTACCATCTGCAGAAATTATACTTTGCTATGTCAGGGCTGCCTCCAACTCTCCGTCCTGCACACGGTGGGAAGGCTGGCCCTGGCCTGTGGTAGAACATCATTACATATGTCTTCACAGCAGCTCATCTCTAGATGACACTTGCTTGTCTCCGGTTCTGGCTATTCAAACATATGGGAGGAAAACCTTCATTATCCCAACTTGGATATTTGGACACAGCTTGGACAATATTCTGTGGATGAAAGCTGGCTGGGCTTGAAGTACAAGCCAGGCAAAGGTCACAGTAATTACATATGCCTACAAGTGACAGGAGATTGAAGTCAGATGAAAGCTCCAAATACAGTAGAGAGCTATTGATATTATGGGTACAGTCAAAACCACATGGTCATCTACCATGGATAGATGGAGGGCTAACTTTTGTTATCAGACATTTGCTATCATCGGACTAGTGTGGATCAAGATGGTAAAGAAGGTATCACACTGAGGGCCAAGGGAAAGGATGAAATTCTTCATTGATGGAAATGAAAAATTAAAGTAACACAAAATCCAAATACAGACATAGTTCAAGCTAATTCTCTTTTGGTGTTTTGTTGTTGTTGTTGTTTGAATTGTTACAAAGGTGATGTACAGAGGGGTTACAGTTACATAATTCAGGTCGTGAGTACATTTCTTTTTGGACAATGTCACCCTGTCCCCTGATCTCTCCCAGTTTTCAATTCTATCCCCTCCAATTGTATAGTTCATTTTCAACATGGTGTCCAGTGAATACCATTGCTGCATTTATTCTCCCTTTATTCCTCCTTTGGTTTTATGCTGGGACTGAGGCATGCTATCTGTTAGATTTTTCACTCAAGGCTGACACTCTACCACTTGAGCCACAGCTCCACTTCTGAAGACAAGATGATTGGGGGGAGAGGGGGACAAAAACATAAGACGGGTATCAATGTGTGAGAAGTAATGCACCTACTCTTTGGCAAATGTAACTGTAACCCCTCTATACACTACCTTGATAATGAAAATTAAAATGAAAAAAAAAAAGAATCCTATACATTTTGCCTAAATTCACTTTGAACCACAATTCTCAGATTTTAGCCACTTGAGTAGCTAATATTACAGATGTGAGACACCAGGACCCAGATCTTATGCCAATTCTTTCATAGAGAACTCAGGAACTGAAATTCCACTCCATCGCACCATGCTTGTATCTCATCCCATTGTTCTGAACTTGGGGAAGACAACGGGAAAGTTAGCAGTATTCTCACTTTACGAAGGAGAAAGATAACATCAGAGAGCTTTGTTGATGTTAGTTAGGCAGTCCTAGGCATTCAGGAGCCCAAGCAAAAAAGTCTGTGTGACTCAAATCTCCAATTAACTATCCCCACAGTTAAAAACTGAGCTGCGGTTCAAGTGGTAGAGCACTATCCTTGTGCAGAAAAAGCTCAGAAAGAGTGCTTGGGCCCTGAGCCCCAGGACTGGCATCCAGACACACAGATACACACACACACACACACACACACACACACACACACACACACACACACACGAGCTGTTATTCAGTCCTAGCACTTCTAAAACTATATTGTGGTGCTTTCCTAAAAGAAAGAAGAGGGGCCTGGAGTTTGGCCTAGTGGTTAAAGTGCTTGCCTAGCATGCATGAAGACCTGGGTTCGATTTCTCGGTACCACATACATAGAAAAAAGCCGGAAGTGGTGCTGAGGCTCAAGTGGTAGAGCTCTAGCCTTGAGAAAGCCCAAGGACAGTGCTCAGGCCCTGAGCTCAAGCCCAGGACTGGCAAAAAAAAAAAAAAGAAAGAAGATAATCAAGGCATTAAGGTGGGCTCCCCATGGTTGCATACAGAAATAAGCAGAAAGGAAAGGAGTCAAATAACTACAGAAGCATTGTCTTCACCTTGTTAGGGATCAGAGGCAGATGGATGAAGTAGATCACACCTTTTTCTTCCTCCTGGTGAATGTCTTCATAGCACTGCATTCCTGCAGGATTCAGGTGGAGGTGAAAGCACGACAATACAAAACATTTCGAGATCCACTGCTGTGTCTCATTTTCTATCAAATCCTTGACCATTTGGGGGATTTTAAATTTGATTTATGATGACTTAGGAAAGTGTATAGAGACCTATTGCTGCTAAAATATATGACCATCCGAAAATGTAGGTAGAGGAGACAGCCTGAATCCCCTCTAGGAGATCATTTAAAATTTAAGGGGTAAAATAGATAAAACATGGAGGAAACCAGCAGCAATGTGGGTCCTGATTGGAAAACGAGGAAGCAGAGACGCGGCACGCTGTGCACAGTTGGAGAATTCAGTGAGTGCTCATTTCAGTGGCCAGTTTTTGAACATGTCAGTTTAATTATGATGCATCACAGTTGACAGCGATGCATATGGAACCAATTACAGCTCATGTTAAAATCAATTATTGCATATTTCAGCTCTCCTAAACACTGTAGCAAGCATTCTATGCATTACTACACATTTCAACTGCACTAGTCATTTTTTTCTCTCATGCTTCAGTGGAAAAAGAAATGTATATGCAAATGTATAGACACGTACATACTGAGCAAAAACACATTTTATAATCAACATTGAATGCAAAGCCCCCAGAAAACAGTAGCTGCCAATAGAAAAGCTTCAAATGCCTGTTCAGCAAAGGCCTCACCTTCTATCATACCTTTGTGAAGAGAAATAACAAAATAAAATTCCTTGCTGTCCCCAAATCCAGCTTTGGTCAATTTAATCCACTTTAGCCTCTTTACTAGCAGTGAGGTTCAAATCCCAGTTGCAGGATGCTAGATATTTTGGTTTAAAATATTTGCCTTAACTGTTTACCCTGATTCTGTGCCCTTTTTCCCCTCCTCTCGAAATTTCTAGCTTAAAATTCTCCTTCAAATTCCACTGCTTATTCATTTCTGTTTACTTTTTTATGCACCACTAACTTACCAGCTTCATGAAAAATGAAGAGAGGTAGGAGAAAAAGAACAGATGTGAGAAAAAGTGAATGTGGATAGAATTTGCATCTCTTGGAGAAATACATTTTTGCTACTGTATTAAAAACAAAGGACGTGTTTAGCTTTAAATTAGGTTGACTCTGAAGAAGGGTCATAGTGCATACAACTTAGAGTTATACATTCTATCAACTATGCACATCATGAAACAGAAAATCTACTAACTCTGGTTAGGACGAAGAGCCAAAGCTCCCAGATATCCAGGCATTCCAAAAACAGCCATATGCCTCACAGAACTTCATCCTGGGGAGAACGTAGGTGTAGATCCTGGAGAAAGGACCAGTGATGTCTGAGTGAAGAAGAGCCAAGTGGTCCAAGCAAGGGCAGAGGAAAACAGTCTATGTGGTTTAGTCAAGAGAGAGGCGGGCGGGATGTCGGGAACCCTGACTTCTCTGCTCAGCAGCTTGCCCAGCTGGGGCTAGGAGCTCAATGCTTCCTTGTCCTCCAGATTATAACCTGGCACATAGCAAAGCATGTCAGAGAGAGAGTGGGGGGGAGGGAGAGAGAGAGAGAGGTTGGGGTGGGAGAAAGAGAAATGTGAGGGAGGGAGAGAGTGGGGGGGGATAGGGAGAAAGAACTGGATTTCTAATCTACTGCAAGGCCCTGGAAAGAGAATGGCTCATTTTTACCATTTTTAAGGATCAAGGAGGAAAAAAGTCACATTTTTTCTGCAGCTTTATAACCTCAGCTCTACATGATGAACTCCAATGATCACTGTCTTTTAGTCACTGATTTTTCATAAAGCGTTTATTTTTATCAAATCTTAGGCAATCCATCCACCTCTTGCTTGTGCTAGAACAAAACAACCATATGAACATGAACAGAAAATAATTCCATGATCCTTGGGTGGTATTCTAGGAGAATCTTCATTCATTATAGTGTTCAACATGAAGACATACTGGGAAAGGCAAGTAGAGGACCAACATTGTGCCTTCCCAAGGACATAATGAGCTCTAAATTTTCCTTGAAATCCCAATACTTGAAAAAGTATTTTGTGTTTCTGTAAAGTGAGGAGCAGTCTATGGGAGTAAGAAAAGCTACCAGTGACCATTTATGATGTGGGAGGTTCAGTCTGAGAGAAAAGCATTGACTGGCACAGAGGTCCAGAGGAATGAGAATTTACCACACAGTTAAGTGTTAATACTGACTAGCCTGAAGCCCAGAGCAGAACATAGAAATGAGGTTTCATGCACATTTCTATCTGAGAGACAGAAATGCCCTGGGCATCCCAGTGGTAGATGCGCATATATTGGGGATATTCTGAGGCCCACACAGCTTTCCCTGGCAGGTGACAGCCTTAGAGAGAATGGTTCCCTGTGAAGATACTGACTGCTCTCTGAAGGCAACTCCAACCTGGGAGGGGTAAAAAGCTGAGTCCAGCTCCCAGGTGGCCTGCTGTAACTCTGCCCTCATGAGTCACCAATAGCTTCTGTCCTCATGTTTCTGACACATATCTACACCAACAAATTACTCTCACCATCCCATCTGACTCATCTGGCATAAACAGCAAATACCAACATGTGATCAGAGCCTCATATCCTCTTGAATGAGAAGCCTAAAATATGTCATGATATTTTCAGGAGTCTACAAAACAATGCACCTTTTGCACTTCTATGTTCTGTTTTCCTAGTGACATTCACAACACTACGAAGGTATTTGTTTTTCTTTAAAATGTCAAAGGGATTGGGAGGATGGGCCCCAGAGAACAGCAGCACAGGTAGGCGCTCTGAAGTTTATCAAATGGTGAGCCCTGCTCTCTTGTTAATTTCTAACATTTCCTCAGCTCAAGGTAGAGCAGCACTTTCTCCTGCTAGGGTCCTGCCACTCACCACAGGTGTTAATGGCAAAGTAATTTTGAGGTTTCTGGACAGAGCAAACATTCCATTCGTAGAACACACACTGAGTGAGGTTCCAAGGTCAATGTTTCTTATGGATCTTAATTTAATGGCTATGTTGCCTGGCTTGCCAGGATGCTCTGAGGAGGGGGTTGTGATCTCATCTGGCCTGCTGAGGTACCCATGCCAGCTACAGCTCTGCCACATTCACCTTGTCCTCTCTTCCCTCACTAATTTGGAGGCAGCATCTTCCCTCCACACACTGCCCCAGAAAAGGAGCCATGAGATGCCAGAAAATTTCAGAGGATTCTCTACAGCATCAGAAGAGAAAAAATATGGAGACTTTACTCATGCAAGAAAGCTCTAGGAAAGTTGTCTTCAGAATGCAATTCTGAAGACCAAGAGCTTGAAAGACAGTGGTATGGGCAGAAAGGAGCCCAAATGGCGATTCAGATGCCCACTCACACTGAGAATCACCTTTTTTTTTAGTTTTTAAATTTTTATTGTTAGGTTAATGTAAAGAGGGTTTTTAGTTACATTCATCTGGTAGTAGGTGCATTATTTCTCGCACAATGACACCCCTTCTCATGTGTTTGTTCCTGTTTCCCTTCCCCATCTCCTTCCAATCATCCTTCCTTATTTTAAATAAACAAACAAATACACAATATACCAGGTAAGAAAGTCACCTTCCTAAATAAATGAGTTGGACCAACTAAATCAGATGGTTATACCCCATCTCCAGGCTGACTTGAAAGACCAATCTTCTTTGAGAAATTTCATTTAGTAGGAACTCAGGAAATTACTACCAAAGGAAGAAAGAAGGGAGAAATAGTCTAGAACCAGTATCCCAGCTATGGCTGCTTTCTTCATTACTTGGAAGTCTTCAAATCACAAAAGAAATTTCACCATACATGTAAAATCCCCCTCTCCCCAACTAGCTTATTATATATTGTTTCCCCCCCGTGACATTTTGTGTCATCTGTTATGGCATATTTCTATCACTGTCACCTTGATTGTTGCACAATGAGCCCTAACTCTATTTATGGGTGGAGAATAGCTTCATAGCTTTATGTTTTAAAATCTTCTAAGGTGGATTTCGTTATCAATACAATACTAGCTAATTGTACAAAGTTCTAGAACTAGAACTGTGGCTCTAGTGTTAGAGTGCCATCCTTGAGCACAAAATGCTAAGCCGAGGCCCTGAGTTCAAGTCCCACAACCAGAAACAAAAAAAAAAGAAAAAAAAGAATATTGAAATAAAAAGTTCTAATGTGAAAAGAGAGAAAAGGGAAGGAAGAAGGAAAAGGGAATGTTCTGTGACTCTTATAGAGATGTCTCTAAGTACATTATCTGATTCACATACACAATTTATCCAAAATGAAATTATACACATATGTAATTTACATATAAACTATATTTCATTTTAACAGCCACCATCTCTTCACACACTTAAAATATCAGCTTAGTTCTATTTAAAAATAGCATTTTATAACGACTATTGAAACATACCCTCTCAATGACTTAAAAAAATTGTTCTGCTGCTAAGCATGAGTTTTACCCTTGAAAACAATAAGTCCTATTTACATTCATGGCTATTCAGAATAAAGCACTGGGGGTAGGGACACAGAACTAAAGAAATGGAAAAATTATGTTATCGGTATTTATGCTTTGATTTGTGCTTTGAAATTTTAGATTCCTTTGGCAGCCAGTGAATAAAAATAGGATGAGAGGACTGGAATCTATCGTTTATCAGCAGGATCATGTTTGCAAACCTGGTTTTTTTTGGGGGGGATGCTGGAGAGTGGGTTCATTCCTTTCAAGAGGAAGCATTCTAGAATGAATTTCATTTCCAGCATTCAGCCTTATGTAAAGATGATCAAAAATATGTGAATTGAATAGAAAAAAAAAGAAGAGAGGAAAGAAAAAAAAAAGATTGCACTGATGTCCCAACCAGGACGCCTGCTCTATTGTAGCTGATGTTTTTTTCCTTCTCCTATAATCAAGCTTCAAAGACCCCAACAGACAATGGCTAAGTTGTCCCAGATGGCGGCACCAACCCGGTAGGAAGGAAGACCAGAAGTGACGGCACTGTAGTGAGAAAGATGCATTTCCTGTGTCCATCCAGGAGGGCAAAGACAGACTGGCCAGACAGAAGCTGCAGACATACATAGAAGGCATGGAAACGTGACAATGAGCCAGTTGAGGAAGCCTAATTTGGGTACCAGTCACACAGCCAGACTGCACACAGTTTTCTCCTTGGCAGCTGCATCTCATATTCATTAGTCCACTGGGGCCTGGTGCTTCGAAGGCACAATGTGAAATAAATTAAACCGAGGCCCAGCTATCCAAGAATTTATGTTCTAATCTATTTTTTCTTCCTCCCCCCCCCAAGAAAAGGTTTGTCTTGGATTTCTTCCTCCCTCTGCCTAAGCCTCAAGTTGCATCATCACTAGGTAATCTAGCATCTACGCAAAGTCCTACCCTCTGTGTCTAGAAGTGAAGATAGAGACTTGAAAACAACAGGGATGTGTTTTGCTTTAAAGCAAATCCTGATATCTAAGCATGGGGTGATCTTTTTTTTCATCACCCTACCCCTACCTCCAAAAAATATCTAAACTTTATAGGAGAATTCCTCAGGGAATTTAGTTTAATGTGAGTATTCTAAGCAAGAGGGAGTTTACAAAACTTCTATTCATACTCCATTCTTTTTTTCCTGAGAACTCATCTATTGTACAAAATTAAATACAACCACATTGTTAGAATCAACACAATTATATCAGTTAGTTCATATAATAAAAACCGGCTCCATTGTGCCACATCACTGACAAAGCTCTTTTATGACTAATGCTACAATAACGTCTGATGAGGTAGTAATTGCTCTTTTCTCTAAGATGTGCTAATGCAGAAACATAAAGTTCAGGGAAGTTCAGTAGTTTATTAAGGATGAACTGTTATCCTATTAAAGATGTGCTGATGAGTTACAAGCACGGGATGAGAATCCATGTCTCTGACTTAACTACATTCTCTTCTCTTCTCAACTATTACAGTACAGAAACTTTTCATGAGAATGTCTCCATTGAAACATGTTTTCCCCACAATCAACTTATTCAGGTTGTCTCTTCCTCTCAAAACTGCTCTAGCTTGGCTGATACATGAGAACAATGCTTTATATACCATGGTTCACAGACTCAAACTTGATCATTAGAATTGGAAGAGGGAAAGGGTAGAAAGACCAAATAAACCCGAGAATATCTAATTGCTCTTCAACTCCAATATCCTCATTGTTATCTATGTTTACTTCTCTGTTCTGTTTTGAAACAAAGTGGGGAAAATGGATAGGAGGCATTTAAAAGGTGGTTTACTTGAAATAGGAAAGGGGGAAAACAAGATGATTGTGGGGGGGAGGGAAATGGGGACAAAACCATGGGAAAGTATATCAATGTGTGAGAAGTAATGTACCTACTATCTGGCCAATGTAACTATAACCCCTCTATACATTACCCCAACAATAAAAAAAATACAGAAAAATAATAAAGCAAATCACTATGGGGGAAGCCCATTGCTATGACAATCTAACCTCTAAAAGTGAAAAATAATGGATTTTTTGCCAATCCTAGGACTTGAATTCAGAGCCTGGGCACTGTTCTTGGGTTTCTCAAGGCTAGTGCTCTTCCACTTGAGCCATGGCAGCATTTGTAGCTTTTTCTGTTTATGTGGGAAATTGAACCTAGGGCTTCCTGCATGCTAGGCCATGAGGCCATGAGGCCATGCTCCCAGCCCTAAAATAATGGACTTTAATACCAACATGGAGACTTGACACATTCAACAAAACCTAACAAAGCATTAACTCAACATCTCATTCAAACTTGTTTAATTTAAAAGGAGGTAAAAGGGGGAGAAGAAAAGATGCAGTTGCATGATTGGTATAATGGATCATTTGGTGCTGTGTTCAGGAGCCAACTTCTCTGCTTTTTGGCTCTTCCTTGCATTGTGAAGAAACCATGTTCCAGCTCTCTGTGGCTCCTTGGATTTGCTGGGAGGAGAATGGGAGAGACTGCCTGAAGAAAATCTGGGATGTGGCTACATAACAAAAAAAAAAATTTCATGACCCAAACTGAATGTCAACCGTTGTCAAGCTAACTTGTATACAGAAAGCTCTTTATAATAATACATGAGATCCCTGCTCTTTTTGCTCTATGTGTGTGCTAAAGCCACATTCCCTCCTTTGTCCTCTATGTTGCCAAAATTTGCCTCCTTTTCCCTTTCTTGCTTTGACGGTCTCATTATAAGTGGCTCATGCTTATAATCCTAGCAACTCAGGAGGCTGAGATAAGCAGATCACAGTTTAGAACAAGCCAGACCAGACAAACAAGAGAGAATATTAACTCCAATTAGCCAGCAAAAAGCCAGAAGGGAACATATAATTCAAGTAGTAAAGTGTCAATCACGAGGAGAAAACCCAAGCAAGAATGAAAGGCCCTAAATTCAAGTCCCAGTACTTGTATAAACATACATACGCACACACACACATGTTTATATAGACATATATAAACACATATAATATATATGCAGATATAAACATATATAAAATATTTATATATATATATATATGGGCTGGAGGAGTATCTCAAGTTGTAGAGTGCCTGCTGCAAAGCTCTGAGCTCAGACTCCAGTACTCAAACTAAAAACCAAACAAAAGCAAAAATTGTCACCTTCTACAATACTTTTTGTATGTGTGAACACCAGTCCTGAGGCCTGAACTCAGGGGAGTGTCCTCGAGCTTTTTTGTTCCAAGTTAGCACTCCACCATTTGAGCCACAGTTCCAGTTCTAGCTTTTTGGTGGTTAATTGGAGATCAGAGTCTAACCAATTTGTATGCCTAGATTCAAGCAATGATCCTCAGATTTCAACCCCACTGAGTAGCTAGGATTACAAGTCTGAGCCATAACACCTGGCTTCATTCTACAAGTTTTGATATTTTGTATTTCCTTGTGTTCAGTTCAAAATATTTTACATTTTTCTTCAAACTTTCCCTTGATTGTTTAGAAGTATGTTGTGCAGTTTAGAAAGCATGAGTGTTTTCCTGATCTATTTATATTATTGATTTCTAATTCAATGTTATTGTTGTCACAAATCTGTAACCCCACTTTGTGTGGGTTAAAATATTTTGGACTTAGTAAGAATTATGTTCTGGCCAAAAACATGACCTAGCTTAGCAAATGTTTCATGCACATTTGAGAAAAATTTGTGTTTTGCTATTGGACATAAATATCCATCAGATAAAGGTAGCTAACAAAGTACTCAAAGCTATAGTCTTTTTCCTTAATACTTAATAATTGTACAAAATAATAACTTTGATTGCACATCTCCTTCCTTTCCTTCCTTCCTTCCTTGGTCTTTCTTTCTTTCCTTTTCCTTCCTCCATTCCTTCCTTCCTTCTCTCTTTTCCTTCCTTCCTTCCTTCCTTCCTTCCTTCCTTCCTTCCTTCCTTCCTTCCTTCCTTCCTTTCTTCCTTCTTTCCTTCCTTCCTCATGTGATCCTAAGGGTTGTGTTCCATTACTGGTAAAGCATTCTATCCACTCTCAATGGGCTTTCTTGATCATATCTGCTACTATGTTAGTTGAGCTACACTTTCAGTCTGGCATTTTTCTGCTCAATCTGAGAGGGGGGCTCTCAAAGAATTTACTACCCACACTGGCTTCTAACTGTGATTCTCCACAACTCACCATCTCAAGAACCTAAGATTGAAAGCATGAGATACCAGCACCCAGTTTATTTCACTCCCTAATGCCTTAACAGGGTACCTATTATTTAGGTCTTAGTTCTGAAAGGCCATGGCAGGGTGCCTACATCTCCTTGTTTTCTGATGAGAACCTTGTGGAAAAGTGAGTGAGTAATGAGGAATTGTGGAAGAGAAGGGCTCATGCGTCATAGAGGTTGAGGGGGTGCTAGGCTTGCTTTATCAGCTCACCCTCATAGCAACCAATGCAGCCAGAGTCCATTCCATTAAGCAAATGATTTTTCCTTCTTTTTTTTTTTTTTTGCTAGTCCTGGGCTTGGGCTCAGGGCCTGAGCACTGTCGTTGGACTTTCTCAAGGCTAGCACTCTACCACTTGAGCCTCAGCACCACTTCCGGATTTTTTTCTATGTAAGTGGTACCGAGGAATCAAACCCGGGTCTTCGTGCATATTAGGCAAGCACTCTACCAGTAGGCCACACTCCTGGCCCCAGCAATGATATTTTTAAAAATGCAATTCAACCTTAACCCAAGACCTGAGCGTGGGGAAATAAGAGATGGGCGCCAGAACTGACCTTTTCTCATCCTCTTTTTGCAATGGAATGGGATAAACAGATGCTTATGATAGACAGAGCACATTTAAATTCTGCTTATGAACCTGAGCAGGTCACTTAAGTGTTCTGAACCTGTTTCCCTCGTGTAGACTGGATAATAGTAAAACCTATCTCAAGGGTCACATCCACACTTCCCACTCTGTGAATCGTCATGAAGGAGCTTCCTATTTTTTTTATTTTTTTATTGTAATTAGTAAAAGGGTTACATGATATTTGCCAGATAGAAGGTGCATTAATTCACATACATTGATACCCTTTCACATGTCTTGGTACCCGTATCCCTCCCCCCCCCAAACCCCCCACCCATCTTGGTTTTCCCCCCTTCCCTATCAAATTTCAAATATCCAAATACAAATAAATTCAATAAATCAGATAACAAGGTGAGATACTATACCAATATGAGATAACCAAGGGACAGCAAAGGAGATGAGAGACAACATAGTACATTAAGGACAACAATCATTCATTATATGGCTTTTGTTTCACTATCCTGGAAGTCCTTTCAATTGGAGCTTCCTATTTTTGAAATCTGTAAAGTGGGGCAGAGACCAACAGAAGAGCCTGATGGCAAACTCCATGGCAATGTGACTATGAACACATTCATTCATTCATTCATTCAACAAATGTTTACTGAGTAAGTAATGACAGTATTCTTGGTTTAAAGGAAAAGAAAGTTGCTCTTCTAAATATCACAATCTACAGTGGAGACATGTTAGCAGATGGAACAAATGCCACTAGGCCTCAGAGAGAAGCTTTGCCAGGGCGGATGGGGGGATGTCCCCTCAGTATTGTGAAGGAAGGAGCCAGAGAAATTCTGTTGGCCACTGTGAGGCTGCCACCATGCTTGTCCCAAGATAGGGTGGCTGTGATAACACAGGCTCTTTAAGCAGGAGGTCAAGGCTGGCTGTAGTGCAGTGAGAATAAAAGTCATGGGGCTTGGGTCAGGACTGTGACCCAAGACTGAAGCAGCCTTGCATGCAGGAAGCCCTGGGTTCAATTCCTTGATACTACATACACAGAAAAAGTCAAAAGTGGTGCTGTGGCTCAAATGACAGAGCTCAAGTCTTTTGAAAGCCCAAGCACAGTGCTCAGGCCCTGAGTTCAACTAATTTTTTAAAAGCCATGAGCTTGCAGGAAATGGGAAATGAAATGCATACCTGCAAATGGGGAGGAGGGCGAAGAGAGGGGGATAGAAGAATGAACAGGGGAATGAGCAGAATGCAGACAGGAATGTATTGTGTATGCCACAAAAATGAGTGAATGGAAGCAGGCGTGAAGATGTTGGAAGGATAACACGGATCAAGACGCATTGTATACATGAATTTCTTTGTTCAATCACCAAATATTCAATACATAACTTTAAAATTAGAAAGTGAGGGCAGGGGTGGGGTGGGAGAGGTGGGTGAGAATGTTAAAAGGGGTGACCTTAATCAAGATGTTCTACATTCATAAACTGCTCTGTTGAATCGCAATTCCTTTGAATTACTACTTAAAGATAAAAACTACTCAAACTTAAAATATTAATTAAAACGATGTATCTTTTTTATGGATCTCATGCATCTTTGAGGAGTATGGGCTTCAAATGAGGAGCTTGAATGTAAGTGGTCATTCAGCCCTGGCTGCATAATACAGGGATGTGATTAGCAATATCTCTAATAAGCCTTCATAGTGTAATGACTGAGACCTTGGTAATCCTCTGGGCTATTTTATGTTAGCATACCACAATGCAGATGAGATAGCTAGGGCTCAGAAAGGCTATGTTATTTACCTAAGTTTACACAGCTAACTGGTGACAGGACTATGTCTAGAAACTAGAGCTGTTTATTCTCCAAATCGATCTTCTTAATCATGGCCAATGCTGTAGTTAGGGCAGTTTATTTAAATTTTTTTTGCCAGTCCTGGGTTTGAGCTCAGGGTTTGAGCACTGTCCTTGGACTTTCTCAAGGCTAGAGCTCTACCACTTGAGCCTCAGCACCACTTCTGGCTTTTTTTTTCTATATATGTGGTACCTAGGAATTGAACCCGGGTCTTCGTGCATGCTAGGTAAGCACTCTACCACTAGGCCAAACTCCCAGCCTAGGGCAGTTTATTTTTTATCTAATTTGCAGTTTGTCTACTTAGGAAGTGGGAGTGGAGATGCAGAATGAACTAGCAGCCAAAAGGTACAACTTGTTCCCATTGACTCTGTCAGAGTAAGGTTGACCTAGGAATTGAAACATAGGAGAGAATGATTTAATGTTATATTATAGCGTCAAGTTTTTCAATACTGCCATAGAACTTGTATTAATAGTCCTTTAAGAGGTTAACTTATGCCCAGGATGATCTAATTGAAATGGCAGAGAAATTTACGAAATGCTTCAGAAAATTTCCAGTAAAATAAGTCATTCTTTATTAGTCCCCAATGGTGCAATGTAAATGAAGATCTCTTGTCGGAAACTGGGAGCAAGGCTAGTCTGTTCTTGCACTGTAGCTCGGCTACTTACTGGCTTTGTAAACTGGTGTACATCAACCTTTCTGAGCCTCAGGTGACCATGCACAGAGCGCTCTGTGTGACGTCAGCATCAGTCGTGTAGAGTCATTAAGTGGTAACCACTCTACCATTCCTCCAGCCTTCAGCAAAATAGAACACAAAGCTTAGAAGACAAAAGTTAAAGGATGAACCTGTCTAGAGAAGATATCCTGATATGGATGTGCATGAAAAAGGCATTTGCCACTCTTTGGACAAGAAAAAATAGTAGGCCTGGCATATGTTGGTGGCATGTTCTGCTTCCTTTATTACAAATTCAGAGAGTAGTTGAGTTTGAAGGCTGGGACAGAATGTCAGACATCATTTTGAGAAAAGTAAAGGACTGTATGGTAATATCATGGATCCAAGCTGAAGAATGAATGAAACAACGACTCTGAGAGGCACAGTGAGCAGGTGTTGAACTTAGCATGCAAACGGGAGCAGGGCATAGGCATACACGGATATGCCTTGGGGTTGGCAAACATTTTGTACAAAGGAAGAAGTAATTAAATCTTACTGTCTTATGGGCCCTATAGTCCCTGTCCCAAGGAGAGTAGCATAATCCTCCTCACCTTAGATTCATCACATTAGAATCCCTGAGGCAAGATGCAGACATCCATACTGTGAAAGATGGCCCCAAGCCAGAGTCTATTCTTTCGTGTGCTGATAAAGAACGAAGGCCATCGGGGTATTAGTGTCACAGTCAGAAATCAAAAGGAAAAAGACATCTTGTGATGAGTTTCAAGGGATGGGTGAGTATTCATAAGAAGGGAAAGAAAGCTCAAAAGGCCTATGGAGAAGGTACAGAACACTGAGAGCAGTATAACGCTGATTCTTTCTCTGACTGCAGGGTGAATCGCTCAGTGACATTGCTGCAGATCACATTGTCATCTTCATCTAGGGCTGATTTTCAGACAGGGCAATTTAGCCAAGCAGACCCTCTGGGTAAAACACCCTTAGCCAGAACACTTGTGGGTCTCCTGTATGCTGGGGGAAGCCACATGTCAGTGGGAACTGTCAATCAAATCCACATTTTATAGAGCACCCTTGTGTAGTTGATCATGAAAAGAATAAAACTCTCATTCTCAATTTTAATAAGGTAATCAAATATAAAACAAAGATCTGTAAGAGCATTTTATTACTTTCAATCAACTCCTCAGAAACAGATGCACACATACACACAAAAAAAAATCAGAAATTATTCTGATTGTAATGGCCACCAGAGCATGTTCCAAAAATATCAACCTATGATCATGTACTCATTCCTTTCTAATGTTAAATAAGATGCAGGCCAGATGTTTATGATTAAATTTGAATTTCGAATTAAGGTATTTTGGAGGCTCAATTGAGTAGCAACTCATTAATACAGAATTAACTTTTAAAGCCATCAAATAATAACAAGAAATATAATATGAGACGAACAACAAGGCTTCAAAAGATTATGTTCTTGGAGGTGAGATGGAGCTAATATTTCCAGAGTACCTGGAAGTTGGTGCATAGTTTTTAACAAAAACTTCCAGGGTTAAGTCTCATACACCCTTATTGCTGAAACTGTGTCTGGGTATAAGCATTTAAAATTATCATTATTATCTATATAAGAAAGTTGAGATCCTGTAATAAGATCAGCAATTGAGACTCAAAATCCTTCTATAATTTAGAGAACAAAGAACCAAAGGAAAGATGTTTCGCTGAGTAAACTAACTTCAAGGCTTTGAGGACATATTTTGTTCATCTTTATTCTACTAAAACTGCTACCAACATATAATGAATGCATTTCGAAGTTCCTAAGTCATTAATATGTCTATAATTAACTGCCATCTCCAAAAATGAGCCAGAGATCGTTACATGTCACTGTCATATGATCATTAAACAAGTTTCCGAATATTATACTTAGAAAACCACTATTTCAATCTTTGAATCTTCAGATTTCCTCAGTTAGCCTTGAGGCAAGGTCAGTGTTAACTTTTTCAAGGTCTAGCTCTCTGCTGCTCACTGGTTGCCTCCATTCCAATTAGCACTAGATGTTTAGAATGAATAAAACCATCCACATAGACCTGGGGGATTATCTGCAGTCTAACATTCAGAGTAATAGGTGATTTCACAAACCTATTTTAAAAAGATATGTCCTTCAGAGAGGGAAAGAGAAGGAATAAAAAGGAGAGAGGGAGGGGAAAGGGAGTGAAAGAGGAAGGAGGAAAAAGAGCTAGATGGAGAGAGAGAGAGATTAAGTTGGCATTTACTGCGTCTTCTAGGAGAAATGAAGATGAGTTCACATAAGGAACCCATTTTATAGTTCTCAGCTGTGCCTGTGACAAGAACCTGTTACCACACATACCCTAAAGTCAGACAGTGCCTTAATACATGTTGCACAGCTTTGCTAAAACCAACTTACTGAATTAAGGAGGTCACATCTAGCTGGCGCCATCTTGGCCACAAGGTTAAGGTAGGGTTTGGCATTTGTCTTCATGGTGGGGGAAGGTGAAGCCACCACCTTCTAGATGAGGGGCATGGCTGAATCCCTGAAGAGAAGGGTGGGCACTGGCTGATAGGTTAGTATACCTGTCAATCCAGGTCCTGGGACTGGGAGTTTCCCTGCCCTGATCCTATTTAGGCTCAGACCAGCTCAGGTGCCACAATGCCATGCCACATGTCTCTGTGCTTGGGTCCTGTGTCCTGTCTCCTGTTTATTCTCTGGTCACTATGGCATCCCAATTCAGCTCTGTTGTTGGCATTGTTTTTGTTCTTTCTTTCCTCTCTGGCCTGTGTTAAGTGTTTTTGCTGGCTGCTGGGCTTTGAGACAGGAATTTGTCATGCAGTCACTGGCTTTCTAATAAAGACTCCAAGATTCAACCTCTCAAAATGTGGTTCTCTGTATTCTCAACTTACAACGTTACGTCTTCCTGCAGTATGTAAACCAAGTGCCTATTGTCCTCATTTTTGTTACTAGACTCTTACCAACAAAGTTTTGTCTCACCATTTACTCAATCATTCACTTACTTGCTTATTTATTTACTTACTTTTGGTGCTTATGAGGGTTTTGTTCCTCCAAAACAAACATTCCATTGCTGAGCTACATTTACAGTCCTTTATTTTTTTTAATTTTTATTTTTTTGAAACAGGGTCACCCTATGTAACCTAGGATTGCCTTAAACTCAGAATTGTCTTGCCTCTGTCTCCTGAGGACAGAGAGTTACAGGCATGTGACATGATGTCTGGATCCCAGTCCCATTTAAAATCACCAAGAAGAGGTGGCCTGCCATTGGCTGTCCTCGGGTAAGTAATTGCTCATGATAATTAGGTGGATGGCTGTTGTTTGCCCGTTCCCCACCCCATACTGCATGTGGAAGCCTAAAAGGGAAGCTCAGCAAATTCCATTTCCCGTGCTGGTCATAAATCAAATACTGGAGCAAAGCTTTATTCCTTGATTTTCAAAACCAAAGAAATTTCTCTTGCCACACAATGACCTCAAGAGCAATAAATATGTGAATTTGAGTTTTAGAATAAGTGTCCAAGTTTAAGAAAAAATACAAGCATCAAAAAATAGCCAACTTTTTTCTGTTTCAATCAGTTTATCTAATAAAAATGCTCTTATTTCACATCCTAGAAATTGTTCATAAAATCATAGTGAATTCTATCCATTGTGTTCTTTAAAAATTGATCTGATTATGTTAAAATGCCCACTTTTTAAAACTTCCTTCCCAAGGTTTTTCTTTAGCAGCTCCAGAATCTTCTTTTATAGACACAAATAGTTCTATGGATACCAGCCTTCATTTAAACATTCGGATTCAACCTGTTCACTCGGGGTGTGTGTGTGTGTGTGTGTGTGTGTGTGTGTGTGTGTGTGTGTGTGTGTGTGTTCTCTAACAAGAGCTAAGAACCTAAGGCCAACTCAATCTGCATTAATGGGGAGAATGAAATTACTAGATGTGGTACCCTTCATCAATGGTACTTAACACAGCAAAACAGACAACCATGGGCTCAGGGTGGGCTTACTTTCAGCACTGCCCTGCTTTCTCCCAGCTCTGTTTCTGAACCCTGTTTAGGACAAACCAAACACAATGTCCTGGCCTAAATACATTTTATTCAAGCCTTCAAAAACTTTGTCAAAAGGATTCATAATATTTCCTGTATACAAAAATGAAACAATTCTTCAAAATAACAGTTTGATGAGTTGAGTGTAAATGAATTAGAAACACACGGATTAAATTTCCCTTGAAATACACATGGGTTTCAAAATTAAAGAGAATTAACTTCTCCAAATGTGTTTTCAATTTTGCCTAACCTCAAAAGTTTGATGCATGGTTTGAGACAGTTGGCCTAATGCCAGTTTTGCCTAGTTTCACCATGGTTCTACCTGGGAAAACATTTTATTCCACCTCTCCTTGGCCTTCTGATCGCTTAATAATATTACTCCTCTGATATGAGATCTAAACCATTACAATAATTACTACTTTATTATATTTTTATTTTATTGTCAGAGTAATATATAGAGAGGTTACAATTACATTTGTCAGGTAGTGGGTGCATTACTTCTTGAGCATTAATAATTACTGTGGTTATAAAAAAAAACCTGAAGATTTTTTGAAGTAAAGCCCAACCTACACAATAGCTGTGAGAGCCTATCCAATGATGAGTGATATAAAATCCACAGCAATCCGTTCCTTTAGAAATCTAAATATTCCTGAGCTTTCTTATTCTTGATATATGAAATGTATCTTAATCTGTCTATTTAAAATGCTATAATTTTAATTTAAGATGAGATTTATTCTAATCTCCAAAGAAACAACCATCCCATTAAAAGATGGGCCAAACACTTAAAGAGAGTCTTCTCTGAAGAAGAAATAACAATGGCCTATAGACACATGAAGAAATGCTCGACATCTCTGGCCATAAAAGAAATGCAAATCAAGACAATTTTAAGATTCCACCTCACTCCAGTTAGAATGGCCAGAATCAAGAAATCTAATAAGAACAGATGCTGGTGGGGATGTGGCCAGGAGGGATCACTACTACACTGTTGGTGGGAGTGAAAACTCATTCAACCACTATGGAAAGCAGTATGGCAGTTCCTCAAAAGACTAAACATAGAGCTCGCCTATGATCTAGCAATTCCACTACTTGGCATTTACCAATCGTCCAGAAATAAGGACATACTAAATCCACCAGCACAATGATGTTCATTGCAGCACAAAGATATGCAACCAACCCAGATGTCCCTCAGTTGATGAGTGGATCAACAAGATGTGGTATTTATACACAATGGAATTCTATGCTGCTGTCAGAAAGACCAACATCACCCCGTTTGTAAGGAAATGAAAATCTTAGAAAAAAATCATATTAAGTGAAGTAAGCCAGACTCAAAGGAACATAGGCTCAATGGTTTGCCTCATTTGTCATAATCAGTAGAAACCTTGGGCTCTCCTAGCAGAGATTTACAATAGAGCAAAACCTAGATATATAAGACCATGTAGTATGACAGTAAATGAGTGATTGTTGTCCTTAATGTACTATGTTATCTTTTATCTCTTTTGCTGTCCCTTGGTTATCTCATATTGTTACAGTATTTTACCTTGTTATCTGGCATATTGTATATATACTTATTTGGTTATTTGAAATAGGATAGGGAAGGGGTGAAAACAAAATGAGGGTCGGGGGTGGAGGGAGGGAAATCGGGACCAAGACATGAGAAAGGGTATCAATGTGAAGTAATGCACCTTCTACCTGGTGAATATAATAATTGTAATAAAAATATATGAAAATATGATGAGATCTATTCATAAAACAATTGGAAAATTTGAAAGTTCTCAAAAATTCTACTCACTTGTGTATTCAGTATCATTTTTTTTGCCAGTCCTGGGCTTGAGCTCAGGGCCTGAGCACTGTCCTTGGACTTCTCAAGGCTAGAGCTCTAACACTTGAACCTCAGCACCACTTCTAACTTTTTCCTATGTATGTGGTAGAACCCGGATCTTTGTGCATGCCAGGCAAGCACTCTACTACTAGGCCAAACTCCCAGCCCCCTCATTAACTTTTTTATGTTATGTTTTCTAGGCAAATAGAAACATTGAAGCATAAATAAGGTACCCAAAAGCTGTTGGGATTGTGCATTATGAGAACCTGGCTTTGGTTTGAAAAGATCTTCTATATCTCCCTGCAATGATGGACACTGACAGTGGATAAGGCTGGCCCCACTGCACCCCCTTAAGCATTGGCTTCCATGGGGAGCCTGCTATTTTTGACCTTGGGCTCATGGTCTTTCCTATCTTGTGGCCTCCCAATCAAGACAGAATATAATAACCGTCATGTAGCTAGCAGAATCTGCCACAGTAAGTGCAGTACCCCAATTCCCCTCTCATCTGATTTTAAGCTCAGAAAGGCTAGGAATAGCGATCAGGAGGAAAAGGTGCAGGGCAGGACAGGACCTAACCCATTTGGGGGAACAGAACTAATAGTGGAAGAACAGAAAATAGGGGAAGCAGAGTTCCAATATACGACCCTTGGTAAGGGTGCCGTCAGGTGAAAATGTTATTTGGGTGCAATCCCAGCATGCCAGGCTTAGAAACAGAGAAAGAGCTCAGGCAAAGAAGAAGGAATTGATTATTGCAGACATTGCAGAGCAGAGTCACTACTTTGAACTGGTTGAAAGCCATCATAGAAGTCCTGAGGCTTAGCTCTGTTGTTCTGGTATAAAGTTATCCTTATCGACTCAAAGTTTTTGTTAATCTAGTTCTATTTTTGCATAGATCATTCAAAAGATTATGGTTTTAACTGTGCCAAGAATGTTAAAAGCTCATTCCATTCTAGTTGTTAAAGTATCCTATATAAGTGCATAGCTCTACCCTTTGCCCCAATGTGCATTTATCTGCCTGCGTTGGAGGAGACAGAGATAACTGTATGAGCCTGGTTTTCTGCCTTACCTTTGAGAATGTGACTAATCACTCCTTGTGATCGTTTAGCCTAGGCTCCTGGATTGTGTACCAGACTCCCTGTCTTGATCCACCTAGAAAGTGAAAGAGTGGTAACTTAAGCCATTTTCTATTTCTAGCTGACTACTAGTGATTGGGTGACATAAAAAATTTAAAAGTTATTCAGCTCACAGTTCTGGGGCCTGGGTGTTAGCTAAAGTTTCCACTAGGGGTCTCCTTGCTGGTAGGACAATTGAAACCCAAGGAAATACAAAACGGGACATGGAGGAGGGGCTAGACAAATACAAAAGAGAGATTAGTCTAGCTTTTTTTAAAATATTTTTTATTGTAATTAATAAAAGGGTTACATGATATTTGCCAGATAGAAGGTGCATTAATTCACATATATTTTGATACCCTTTTCACTCTCCCTTTTTAAGAGAATCGCTCCTAGGCTAGGGATGTAGCTCAGTGATACACTGCTTGTCTAACAAGCTTGAGACCCAGAGTTTATCCCTAGTATGAAAGAGGGAGAGAGGGAAAAGGGGAGTAGGGAAAAAGGGAGGGAAGGAGGAAAGGACGGAGAAAGAGACCCAGTGTTGAGATAACCCATTATTCCATTGACAGATTAATATGTTATTGACTGAAGAGATGTCATGATGCCCTTAAAGGGTCCACTTAGTTCCGCCTCGATATCATACAATGAGGATTACATTTAAACATGGGTTTTGTTGGAACATTAGAAACACTCCAGGAGTAGAGCTTTAGCTGAGCTCCAGTGGTTGGTTCGTGCTTATAACTCTAGCTACTCAAGAAGCTGAGATCTGAGGATTGTGGTTCAAAGCTAGCCCAAGCAAGTAAGTCCCTGAGACTCTGATCTCCAAATAACCACCAAAAATCTAGAAATTGAGCAATTAGTAGAGCACTAACTTTGAGCAAAAAAAGCGCTCAGGGATAGTGCCTGTGCCCTGAGTTCAAGCCCCAGGACAAGTGCCAGGACAATCTTGGAAATAGATGTTAAATAGCTGCAGAAGAAGCCTGAAGAGATTCTCAGTCCCCTGGCCTTGGCTCATCTTCCTGAAGATTCCTGAGGCCTCACAACTAAAGAACACAACACAGTTAGGTACAGATAAGTACCTGAGAAGTCAATGACGATTTCATGCAGGCAGAGGTGTGGGGGCAGGGTGGGGGAGAGACACGAAGACTCTGCTATCCCAACTTCCCGCTGATAGTCTGATATTTCTTTAGAGCTGTAGGTCTCAGGAGACAACTCTGAACTATGATAATCTGGAAACTTCTTTGAAGTGCACCATCCTGAGCCCCAAGACAGATCTACCTAGTCAGAAATTGTGGGAGTATAGCTCAGGATCCTGTGTGTTTAAAACCTACCCAGGGCATCCTGTACTTGCCTAGGCTTGAGAATCACTGCCTTAATGAAAGAAGACAAGTAGTAAAATCAAATAACAGCTATACACAGTAATTAGAGATAGAAGTGCTTAACACATACAGTTCATCTACAGTATTACAGTAGTTCTTCTAAACTAATTCCTTTGTTTCCAAGGATCTGAGTTAAACTCAGTAATACAAACCAGATATGGCTCCATCCAGATGGATTGAATCAATCACTCAGAAACATGGGCAGGGTTATTCTTGAGGGGCTACCCAACCTCCAATTTCCCTTTATTACCTTGTTTAAAGTGAGACTAAATAAAAAGACTCCTTAATTCATTAGTTAGTATATAGTATTTACCTATTCTTTCAAATAGAAAAAAAATACATACCCCCCAAAGACATTTTTCCCAGGACTTGACTCTTGATAGCCAATATTAGCCTCTGTGAGCATCACATACAAATTAATAGTCAATACCTGTTTCAGTAAAAACTAAAAGCATAAGTTCTGTTTGTTCTTGAAGACTGCTTCCTCACTGCAAATTAGCGAGGTTTTCATGCTGTTATGATTTACACAGAAACCTGTAAAGAAGTCCCCACCCAAGCTGGGTGTGGTGGCTCATGCTTGTATACCTAGCCACTCAAGAGGCTGAGATCTGAGGATCGTGGTTCAAAGCCAGCTGGCACTAAAGACTGTGAGACTCTTAGAAAAGTGGAAGTGGCACTGTGGCTCAAGAGGTAGGGTGGTAGCCTGGAGCTGAACAGCTTAGGGACAGTGCCCAGGCCCAGAATTCAAACCCCATGACCCACCAAAAAAAAATAGTTCCTACCCTTTAGTATTGTATAGCTTATATAAAGCATGTGAAAACACAGTATGTCAACTCAAAAGACTGAAACCTGAGCATCAAGGATTGATGACAGTACACTCAGAAAAGCCTGGGAGAGGCTGAGATTTTAATCATCAACTCACCATCCAAAAGCCACAGTAGAGTTGTGGCTCAAGTAGAATAGCACCTGTCTTGAGCGAAAAAGTCAAGTGGGAGCATGAAACCTTGAGTTTGTTGTAGTACTGGCAGGTACACACACATACATACACACACACACACAAATACACATACACACACACACAGTGTTTAAGCAGCAAAAATACTTGTATGCTATTTCCCTGGTAATACATATGTCCATGTCTATAAAATATGTAAAACAAGAATAAATTCTAATGTCAACCATGGACTTGGAGTGATTAAGATGGGGGTAGGGATACTGCTAGCAGAGGAAGCTACTCATGAGTGGTAAGTGGGGAATCATTGAACCTTCCTCTGCATGTTGCTGCAAACTGAAAATCAATGTTGTCTTTCAGAATAATGTCTGTTATCTAGCTACTCAGCAGGCAGAGATTGGGAGAAGGATGATTTGAGGCCAGCCTGAGTTTTTGTCTTCTTCCTTTTCTTCTCTTATTTCCATCAGCCTCTGGATAGTGTCTTACTGTCCTTCAAAATCGGGAAGTCTGATATGTGCATAACCCTTCACCATTACTGTGATTGTCATTATTGCTGTAGGTCTGTACTACACAAATGAGCAATATGTGATATTTGGACTTTTGTTTGGAGAACTGGGGGGGGGAGGGAGGACAGAATGGGGACATGGTCCATAAGATCAATGGTTTCCCTCATTCATCATAATTAGCACAAATCTAAGATCACAGTAGCTCAAACCCTAGATACATAAGGTCATATAGGATGAGACTAAATGAAAGGAATTCTAGGATATGGAAACAAGAGCTTTATCTTGTGTGATTGTTGTTCTTAATGTACTATGTTATTTCTCTTCTCTTTTGTTGCCCTTTGGTTAATCTCATATTGTTAATGTATCTGACTTTGTTATCTGGTATGTTGTATGTACATTCATTTGTTTATTTGAAATAGGAAAGGGAAGGGTGAAAACAAGATGATTGGGAGGGGTGAGGGGAGGGAAATGGGGACAAAAACATAAGAAGGGGTATCATTGTCTGAGAAATAATGCACCTACAATCTGGCAAATGTAACTGTAAGCCCTCTATACATTACAATAAAAACTAAATTAAAAATGCAAAAAAATCAAGAATGAGGACACAGTGGAGGGTGTGAATATGTCCAAAGTGTACTGTGTACAGTATGGCAATGTAATGCAATGAAGTATTTTTATGTTAAAATGTAAGCTAGATCCAAGGAAAGGAGAGAAGAAGAAGAAGAAGAAGAAGAAGAAGAAGAAGAAGAAGAAGAAGAAGAAGAAGAAGAAGAAGAAGAAGAAGAAGAAGAGGAGGAGGAGGAGGAGGAGGAGGAAGAGGAGGAGGAGGAGGAGGAGGAAGAGGAGGAGGAGGAGGAAGAGGAAGAGGAAGAAGAGGAAGAAGAGGAAGAAGAAGATCATTAACAACAACAATAGGAACAAGAAGAAGAACAAGAAAAGGAGGAGGAGGGGGAGAGAGAACAAGAGAGAGAGGGAAGGAATGATTGAAAGAAAAAGGGAGAGAAGGCAGGGGGATGGAGGGAAGAGGAGGAAAGGTAAAAGGTATCAATGTTCAGGAGGAAAAGTACCCACAACCTGACGAATGTAACTGTAACCCCTCTACACATCACCCTGACAATAACGTACAATAAAAAAAGAAAAGAAAGAAAAGTGTCACCACAAGTTTCCAAGACCTAGCCTACAGAAGAACAGTGAGGCCCCTCTTTCTTGAAGGGTCACCATTCTGGACTAAATTTGTGAGTGAACATGAAAACCCCTAGGTCCTCAGCTTACCCAGCTGTGCCTGGCACCCAAATGTCACAAAGGTATGTGGACTGTGTGGCTGTCCCAATTAGAAGCACTCTGCTCAGGAGTGGAGAAAAGAGTAGAAGCGGAAGCTCTTAGCTGGAGCAAAAGCAAGTCAGTCATTTAATCTGTGACATCCTTCCTTGAAGAAAATGTGCGCAGTGGATCAGGCATCTGTTCCCTTGTTTCCTCTGGGTCTCAGTCACTGATCACAGAGATGCACAAGCATGGATACAGTCTTCCCAGCAAGGAAGCATCCTGGCTGAGGAACTGCTTGCAGTACCAATGATTCCTGTGATTTTTAAAGTGGTACAGCCCCAAATTCCACTCCCTAGGCGTGCATCTAATGCCAAAATTGTGACTGGTTATATTTTATTGAAAGTATTTTCAAAGGATTTGACTACATTTTTGCAAAATTAAATTTTAAATGTCAGGTTTACTTACACGATTTAAATGATTGTACAGGGCAAATGTAAGATAATGGTGCTGACACGGCTGGTAAAGGAAAAGATGTAAGACCCTAAATCTGGCTGGGTTCCAGAAGCATTCTTGGTGCCACGCATGACACGTGTTTTAAATTTGTGCCTATGAGACATGGCCCCAACTGAGCCAATAGCAACAGCTATCTGGGAAAATTCAGAATTACAGATGACGCTTTCCTCTGGATGTGCCCCACAATGAAACATCTTGATGAAATGCTATCGGTTTTGACTTTGAGGCTTCTCTTGGCTACAATTAGTATGCTGACGGAATGCTGATGAAGAAATCCCATTGAATGTATATGAGATACGAACTGTGTCGGAAGAGTGAATTGAAAACAGAAGATGCTCCAATAAAGAGTGAATCACAGCCCTTGGAGGAGAATTAAACGAATTTTGAATTTGCTATTTCCATAGTTATGTGTTATAGATTGAGGCTGCTGTTAGTCTTAGCAATTGATTATTTAAAAAAATAAACGGAGTGGTCAAGAGATTGGCCTAGTGGTAAGAGTGCTAGCTTAGCATGCACAAAGACCCAGGTTCAATTCCTCGATACCACATATCTAGAAAAAAGCTGGAAATGGTGCTGTGGCTCAAGTGGTAGGGCTCAATCTTTAATGTTTTGTCGATAAATGGTGGGGATTTTTCTGAATTGAAAATGTATGTGAACTACACACATGATCATCATCCTTGACTCCTTTGTACAGGTTAAAACTTCCAAAGATTGAGAACCACAGCAAATCAAAGAAAGGCTGTATGAATGGGATTGCATGAAACTTCAGTGCTTCTGCATGGCAAAGGACATAGTTAGCAAGATAAATAGAAATCCCATAGATTGGGAGAAGATCTTCACTAACTATACAACAGGCTTTATATCAAAAATATACCAGGGCAGGGAATTTGGCTTAGTGATAGAGTGATTGCCCAGCATGCACTAAGACCCTGGGTCAATTCCTCAGTACATAGGAAAAAGCTGGAAATGGTGCTGTGGCTCAAGTGGTAGAGCTCCAAGTTTGAGAAAGCCCAAGTACAGTATGTGGGCCCTGAGTTCAAGCCCTAGGATTGGCAAAAAAAAATAATGAAAATATACCTAGTTCAAAAAATTAAAACCCGGGGCTGGGAGTTTGGCCTAGTGGTAGAAGGCTTCCCTAGCATGCACAAAGACTGAGGTTCGATTCCTCGGCACCACATACATAGTAAAAAGCTGGAAGTGGTGCTGTGGCTCAAGGGTAGAGCTCTAGCCTTGAGAAAAGTCTAAGGACTATGCTCAGGCCCTGAGTTCAAGCCCCACAACTGGCAAAAATTTTAAAACCCCTAATAGCACATCCCCAAAGAAACAACCATCCCCCATTACTAAGTGGACTAAAGAATTAAAAAGAGACTTCTCTAGAGAGAAAACAAGAATAAACAATAGAATTCCATCTCACCCGAATTAGAATCAATAAAACAAATAATAACAGATGCTGGTGGGGATATGGACAAAAGGGAACATTACTACACTGTTAGTGGGAATGAAAACTGGTTCAATCACCCCAGAAGTATGGAGGTGTGGAGTTATGACCAGCAATCCCACTCCTTGGCATTGACCCAAATGCTCACAAACAAGGCCACACTAAAGCTACCAGCACAACTGTGTTCACTGCAGCATGATTTACCATAGTTAAGACATAGAACCAACACAGATTTCCCTCAGTAGATGAATGGATCAAGAAAATGTAGTATATGTACACAATGGAATTCTATGCTTTTTCCTGACAGAATGACATCACCCCATTCATTAGGAAATAGAAAGAACTGTGCTTCTTTTCGATGTACATTGTTGTTCTTCTGTTTGTGTTCTGTCTTTTGTTTCTGAGCTCTGGGCTTGAATTCAGGCCTAGGGTGCTCTCCCTAAGCCTTTTTGTTCAAGGTTACTATTGTTCTACTACTTGAGCTAACATCTTCACTTCCCTTTTTGGTGGGTAATTGGAAATAAGAGTCTCAGAGACTTTCCTGCCCAACGTGTCTTTGAACTGTGACCCCCAGGCACTTGAATAATGCCTCTATTTCCCATCTCTTATTGGTTAGTGTTAAGATTCTCACAGACTTCCCTGCTTGCACTGCTTTCAAATAAATAGATAAAGTCCAGGCATGTGTGACCACTGCCTGGCTTGATTTGTTTCCTAGATGCTGATAATTGATCCCAGGTCTTTGAGCATGCTCAGCCAGAGCTGTGCTGCACTTCCAGCCCCAATATGTGAATTTAAATATTGTTCTAAAAGAAGTGATGGTTTTGAAATAGGATAACAATTTATATGACAATAATAGTTATTTAATGACTTTTATACTAGTCTATGATATATGGTATGATTGATATAGTTGTTCATGGTGGTGCTTTTCTTCCCTCATTTCCCATACAAATATCACTTCAAGAACTGTACTGAAAATATCTCAAAACTGACATTAACTTTTGGAGTCTTTTGAGGAACAATGAAAACTGGAGGAAGAGCACCAATTTAGTATCATTTTCTAGGAAACACAAATAATGGTGGGGGAAAAAAACCCTTGTCTCCAACAAATAGAAAGAGCAATTTTGCCAAAATGAAATCAAGGAAAAATTTGAGAGAATAGCTTATAATTTATGGACTGTGTACCTTTAATTAATCACCCAAATGTCACTGGCATGTGCCCCACAATAACTAAATTCCTTCATCTTGGATATTTTCCCCACTTTTGTCATATAAGAACTATGGCTTGTTTCTGGACAATTGGGTATAAATGCCAAGTAGTGGAATTGCTGGGTCATACTAAATCTACTAGCACAACCATGTTCATTGCAGCACTACTTACAATAGCAAAGATATGGAACCAACCCAGATGTCCCTCAGTTGATGAGTGGATCAACAAGATGTGGTATTTGTGCACAATGAAATTCTATGCTGCTATCAGAAAGAATGACATCGCCCCATTTGTTAGGAAATGAAAAGACTTAGAAAAAATCATATTAAGTGAAGTAAGCCAGACTCAAAGGAACATAGGCTCAATGGTTTCCCTCATTTGTCATAATCAGTAGAAACCTTGGGCTCTCCTAGCAGAGATTTGCAATAGAGCAAAACATAGATACATAACGCCATACAGTATGACACTAAATGAAAAGACCTCTAGGATCTAGAAACAAAAGCCATATAATGAGTGACCATTGTCCTTAATGTACTATGTTATCTCTCATCTCTTTTGCTGTCCATTGGTTATCTCATATTGTTACAGTATGTCACTTTGTTATCTGATATATCGGATATATTTGTGTTTGGTTATTTGAAATTGGATAGGGAAAGGGGGAAAACAAGATGAGGGGTGGGGGGTGGGGGGGAGGGAAATGGGGCCAAGACATGAGAAAAGGTATCAATGTATGTGAATTAATGCACCTTCTACCTGGTGAATATAATGTAACCCTTCTATTAATTGCAATAAAAATATATGAAAAAAACTATGGCTTACACATCGTCTCCTATTTTAGCATTGTGAAGATGTATTTTTCAATACAGGAGAAAAGAGTCTGTTTTATTTAATGGCTCATTGGTTTGATTTATAGCTTTGAAATAGTGCATACATGGGATGTGAGCCCATGAGTATCGTTCCTAGGCTTTCTGTGTGCCAGGGGTGGAACCAACAAACATTCATACTCAGGAAACGCAGTTCTTCTAAGTGGCCACTTTAGTTCTTCACAGAGAGATACAAGAAGGAGCTAAGGAAAGATCGAGAGGGACCCTTAAGCATACAAACAGCATAGATCTTAGAAACACATCACAAATATCCTACCTGTCAACTTTCCACTTCCCATTCTATTTATTTATTTACTTAGTTATTTTTATTGGTTTTAAGGCTTGAACTTTGAGCCTGGGCACTATCCCTGAGGTCTTCAGCTCAAGGCTGAAGAGGGCTCTTCCATGTTGAGCCACTGTGCCACCTCTGGTTTTCTGGTGGTTAATTGGAGATAAGAATGTCATGGACTTTAGTGCCTGGGCTGGCTTTGAACCATGATCCTCAAATCTCAGACTCCTGAATAGCTAGGATTTAGAGACATGAGCTAGTGCCAGGCTTCAGTTCCTGTTCTTTTTTGCTTTTAAAAAAATAAAATATTGGGGCTGGGAGTTTGGCCTAGTGGTTAAAGTGCTTGCCTAGGATGCATGAAGACCCGGGTTCGATTTCTCGGTACCACATACATAGAAAAAAGGCGGAAGTGGTGCTGAGGCTCAAGTGGTAGAGCTCTAGCCTTGAGAAAGTCCAAGGACAGTGCTCAGGCCCTGAGCTCAAGCCCAGGACTGGAAAAAAAAATAAAATAAAATATTTTGATTATACATAATAATGGTGTCCGTCTCCAGTGGCTCATGTCTAGCTATTTGGAAAGCTGAGATGATGAGAATTACAGTCAAAGTCCAGCCCATGCAGAAAAAAAAAACTCCTTACATCCCTTCTCAACTAACAACTAGGCGTAGGCTTGGCATGTGCCTGTCATGCTAGATACATGAGACCCTGAGATGGAGGGGATCATAATTCCAGATAAAGCCCAGTAGGAAAGTCCACAAGATGCCATCTTGACAGAGAAGCCAGGCAAGATAGCATATGTCTGTCATTACAGCTCCAGTAGGAAGTGAAAAATAGGATGATTGTGGTCCAGATATGAACCTGGAAGGAATCAAGACCCTATGTCAAAAATAAACCACAGGAAAACAGCTGAAGGGAATTGCTCAGCAGTAGAGCATCAGCCTACCAAGTAGGAGGTCTTAGGTTCAATTCACAGCAATACAAAAAAGATACACCATTACTGTTAACTACAGTCATATTTTCTATGCTATTTAATACCAAAACCTGTTTCTCCTAGCTAAGGATAACTTTGTATCCATAGACCATCTTCTCCCATCCCTTTTCTTCCTCTCCCCTCCCTACACTTCGATAAGCACTCTTCTGTTTCCTACTTCTTCAAGAACAACTCTACATATGAGTGGGATGATGTGATCATGGTCTTATTGTATCTATTTCATTGTTATTCTTCACTGGTGAGTTGAATTCTAGCTTAAGGTGCTGCACCATTTCCCGGCTGCCCATTTTCAAGTGAATGAGCCATACATCTCTAGCTACTCCATACTCTTGCTCTTCTCTCTTCCTGGCAACTCTCAACATCTCTAGATACCATATCTGATCCCTAACGGGTGACATAGATTTGCTGTTGACATCTGCCTACTTAGAACACCCATTCTACCATGCTTACTTGTGACATTACTGTTCTTTTAGAGCCTAGAACAAGAGAGGTAAATAGTGTGAAGGGAATTCCAGGAATTCCAAGGTATGGCTTTTTTGATCTCTTAAATCTGTCAGAAGTACATCTTTTATTAGTTAACCTAGTTCCCAGGGATTTTGATACCTTTCCATCAGAAAGCAGAGATAACATGAACAAAACCCTTCAACTAGAATAGACCATTTAGCCGTGGAGTTATATACTTCTGGTACTCATTTAGGATGTGTGGAAAGAAAGTAGAGAAAGGAGGGAGGAAAAAATGGTCTATTTAAAAGGTACAATAATCCCAGTGGTCCCAGGTTTACCTTATTTTCTGCTCTTTCTTTTTTTCAGAAACCAACAGTAGTTTCATGAAGAATTTTTGTAACACATAGATCCAAACTTGGCACTGGGTAAGGTTTAAGTTTGGTTCAAAAAATCTTCTAATCCGGGGCCGGGAGTTTGGCCTAGTGGTTAAAGTGCTTGCCTAGCATGCATGAAGACCGGGGTTCAATTTCTCTGTACCACATACATAGAAAAAAGGTGGAAGTGGTGCTGAGGCTCAAGTGGTAGAGCTCTAGCCTTGAGAAAGTCCAAAGACAGTGCTCAGGCTCTGAGCACAAGCCCAGGACTGGCAAAAAAAAAATCTTCTAATCCATGAAGTTGGAGTGAGTTCTGAACCTCATCAAACACACATTCCTTCAGAAAGGTTATTTGATTTCATCGCAAAACACACTGAACAACAGCAGATCTGGTTCCTGATACTTGTTTGACCATGGCACTCTTGTTTCATTTAGCATCAGGCAACCTTGACTTCATGCATTCTTTTAAAAGATATTTTAATATTTTTATTATGTTTGTGTAGTGTACAAAGGAGGTGCCATTCAACCAAGCAGTTTATAAATTTGATGCATCATGATTAATGTTACTTCTTTCAACATTCTCACCCATCCTCCCAGCCCACCCTTCCCTCATATGTCTTAATTTTTTAGTATATGTAGTGAATGTTTTTGCCATTTAACCAAGTAGTTTCTGAATACAATGCACCACTATCTGTGTTATCCCCTTCAACATTCTTCATGCATTCTTATTTTATTGATTTACTACATTGTACAGATGAGAAGATTTCCCATTGTTTTAGTTCTTTGGTCCCTCATCTTCTGCATTTCCTGAGTCTTTTTACACATGAAGGGACACAGTTTCGCAATCACTCCTGATCCTGCCATGTATTTCCAACCTACTAACATGGTTCTCATTAGAAAGCTCAAGTCATTGTCTAACAGGGTCATTACAACAAAAATAACTTAAATCACAAATTGTTATTAATAACTGGATGCTTGGTGGCTCACTTCTGTAATCCTAGCTACTCGGGAGGCTGAGATGTGAGGATCCCTGGCCAGGAAACTTCATGAGACACTTCACCAATTAGCTACCATAAACCTTGAAATGGAGCTGTGGCTCAATGGTAGAGTGTCAGTCATGAGTGAAAAAGCTAAAGCTGAGGCTATGGGTTCAAGTCCCACTACACACAGATACATGCACACAAAAATTTCTGAATCTGCTATAGCTATATAGTTCCTGCAAATTTCTTGCTTGCTAATGATAAATTCAGAACAAATTGCGTGTATGTGCCCTCTATAAGGTGTTGACCTAACTTGATCAATTATTTGAGTCTGAAAATATTCTATCCCAAAAACCCAGATTATGAGCATTTATACAGACTGACCTGCACTTACCCCAGAATTGATGACACTTAATGGCTTTGAAGCATGTGTTTGAGCTGTGCTTCCTTTTATTTGGGTTTGGCTCAATGCATGCAAGCTGTAATTCTTAGGGAATACTATGTCTTCCATAAAAAGAAAACACACTAAAACTGTGCAAGCTCGAAATAGGTGCAAACTTGGTGTGGGGAGATCTAGGCGCACCATTATTCTCTGGACACAATAATTGAGAGACTTGGATTAGCATTAACATGGTCATTAGCGCACTTAGAGTTTTTCCCTCACATCAAGCCAGAGAGATATTCATTTCCAGAAAATTTTAAGTTAATTCTAATAATATTGTGTATTCCAGGGCAAGCAG
The DNA here is from genome assembly GCF_031878675.1 of Megascapheus bottae. Taxonomy (NCBI): domain Eukaryota; kingdom Metazoa; phylum Chordata; class Mammalia; order Rodentia; family Geomyidae; genus Megascapheus; species Megascapheus bottae. The sequence continues at coordinate 12,823,058 of NC_143526.1, forward strand.
AATCCTTTGGGTCAGCTGAAGCAGATGGAATGAAAAGGACTCTCCCAAGCCAGGATATGTTAGTGGAAAATGAAATCAGAGACAGATAAAGAGAAAATCAATGCCATGTGCTAATGGTTCATGCATGTAGTACCACCTCAGGCAGCTTAGATTGGAGGATCAAAGTTTGAAGACAGTGCAGGCAGAAAGGAATATGAGACTCTTCTCTCCAGCCAATTCCAGGGATGGAGGCAAGGCTCAAGTACTAGAGCACCAGCCTTGAGCAAAAGACAAAAAGAGAAATTCAAGCGAGTTCAAGGCTCAAGACCAGCATAAAAATAATTGAATGGGTGAGAGAGTGAAGAAAGGAAGATGAAGAAATGAAAACAAACCAGGATTTGAAACCAGTGGTGAAGAGCTCAGGTGGAAGGGCTGTTAGTGGATAAATCTTACCTTGATTGGAAATTTCTGCCTGAAAAGGAAAGTTCTCACCTCTGTGTACAAAGAACTTGAGAGCAAGCATACGGTGACATTGAATGAAGTGTTTCCTTTCTTTGCAATCAATCTGCAGACCCAGTAATTCATGCCTATAACTCTAGCTACTCAGGAGGCTGGGATCCGAGGACTACCATTCAAAGCCAGCCAGGGCAGGAAAGTCTGTGACACTCTTATCTCCAATTAACCATAGAAAACCTGGAAATGGAGCTGTGGCTCAAGTGGTAGAGCGCTAGCTTTGTGCCAAAAAAGCCAACAAAACAAAAACAAAAGCAAACCAATAAAAAAACCCCACAAAACTTAGATACAGCATCCAAACCCTGAGTTCAAGCCCTAGAACTGACATATATACATGTACACATATGCATGTACACATACATATATATACACATATATACATACATATATATGCACACATACATATACATATATATGTATATATATCTTAGATTTTAATATTGAAATTGTGCAGATATTCTGGAGCAGAGCCAACTTGGAGACTGTTCACTATTTTAGACCTAGAATCTCTTCCCTTATGTACTTGCACTATTCTTACACCTAAATGTTGCCCCAAGTTATTTTAAACTTCCAGGCATCTAGATTCCCATAGCTAGAACATTCTTCAAGTAGGAAGAAAATGTTGTGCTCCAAGTTACTGCCTCATACTTCTTGATCTTCTGACTGAGATTCCAACTGGCACAATAAATTAATAAATAAGTAAATAAGTCACAATGCTAGAAAGTGTTTGGTTTCACCAGGCTTTAGATTAATTCCCTAAACCTCTTGTCTTCCAAACCAGAGCAGCACCTTCTCATTCCAGCTTCCCAACTCTGCCCCATTTTCTGGGCTGTTTGCCTGCCTGCCTGCCTGCCTGCCTGCTAAGGATATATCTATAAATGTGGTGTTCTCTAATGAGGAGACTGTGTTGACATCAGTGGATTCTTGTTGCCAGGAGAACTATGGTGACTTAGATCCAACGGAATAATATCTGTAATTTCTCTCTTCATCAGCTAGTGAGTCAGCTGTTATGGACTTGTAGTGTCATGATACCATGGCTGAGAGTGAGAAATGGAATACACAGCTGAGTTTGAATCTAGACTCTAGCAAATATGAGCTAGGTGCAGTGTGAGAAAAATTACTTAACCTCTATGTGCCTGAGTCTTCACGACTACAAAGTAAAGGTAGTAATTAGGTTGTTGTGTGAGTTACAACACAAAATACTTACAGCAGTTCTTGGTACTCAAAAGCTCCCAATCATTATTACCTATTATTATTAGTCTATCTTCACTTAAGATCCATGTGCTCAAGGGATGAAGGAGGTGGCTCCCCGAATGTAAAATGGGACTATGTAATTAAGGGAGCTCCTATAGATCCTGGCATAACTCATACCTTCTCTTGGGGTGACTGTTTATCATTAGTAAAACCCTAGGTCATTGTATTACATTGGATTTTTACTTACAACCTCCAACAAAGACCACAGTATCAAAGTTCATGTTTAACTTTCCCCCATTTATTTATTTATTTGTTTGTTTGTTTGTTTTCTATTTATTTTTTATTTTCTTGGAAGTGGTGGTACTAGGATGTGAACTGAGAGCCTGGCCTTGCTTTCTCACTGGAATTCTGCCCTCAGCCCTTTTTGCTTGTGTTATTTTCAGGTAGAGGATTGCATTTTCACCCAGGACCCATATCAAACAGCAATTCCCTTCCTGTACCTCCTTTATAGCTGACATCACAGACCAGAACAGCTCATGTCACTTATTGATTGAGATAAGATCTTGCTAAGTTTTGTTGTTGTTGTTGTTGTTGTTGTTTTGAACCTGGCTGGCTTCAAACCTCCATCTTCCCAATCTTTACCTCCCAACTTGCTAGGATTATAGTGTAGGCCACCAAACCCAGTCTTAAATCTTTCTTTAAAGCTAGATGTGGTGACACATGTGTGTAATCCAGCCCTCAAGTAGGCTGAGGCATGGCAAATGTGCATCAAGGCAAACCAGGTTTATGTAGTGACATGCTTCCGCAAAGCAAAGCAAAACAAAGATCTGCCAACCACTTATTATACAGGAAGCCAACTAAGAATAGACCGAGAAGTAAAGGAAGGATAAGGAAATCAGGTCACTAATTTTAAAAGATGATATGGATCTACTCATTTCAATAAACCTAACGAGACATTTCTTACTAGAAAATAGAGAGAGGAGGACTTTAAATTTGGGAGAGTGTGCATTATGAGCATTCTTGTCTGAATTCCCATATTCTTGGGTGCATGAACACTCTGGGGACCTGAAAGCCTTGTATATGAATGTCCAGGCCCATTCCTTGCCCTTTCCTTCTGAGGTACAGCACCTGACTTCCAGCCTCCTACCAGTCCCTTAACTCTTCTGCCTAAATGCTTTGCAGCCATTAAGAGGGTAGACATCCTGGCTCCCTCAGTCCTCAGGGTGTCTGGACCTGAGTCAACAGTTCTCACAATGGTTCCCAAAGCCTCCCAGAACAGTTCAGCTAGGGTTTTCTTTTCCTTCCTGAAGCTCACTTCCTTACTTCCCTGCTGGTACATTCTTTCCAGTTCTATTAAACTACTTGCATTCAAAACCTCATCACAGGGTTTGTTTCTCGGGTAGTCCAAAGTAAGACAAAGTCTGAGGTAGTCTGGCTTTACTCCTTCTTGTCTTTTGGACGTCAAGCCTGGCGTGGGCTCCTGAAGCCTGAGGAAGTCTCCCTCACATTCATATGCTCCTGACGGGTATTAGCAGCACCGCCCCCCCAGCCCAGATGCCTACCATGGGCATCCAGCACTCAGGGACACATAGCTCACGTTCCCCGCATAGCTCCAGGATTTGCTTTTATTTCTACTTCAGGTACAACAAAATCTCACTGTCGTAAGAAGGCCAGGATGGATGGGTGACATGTCTACAAGATGTGCATTGAGAAGCACAGAATCCACAGCCATCTATCCAGTCCTCTATAAACCAGTCATGTGGCAGCCACAGAAGCAGAGGGCGATGACAGCCTTTAATGAAGTTCTAGAAAGAAACATGAGCTTGCTTGTTAAGTTTCCTTATCAATTTGGTAAACCAGGTACTATTGTCTTTAGAATAACAAATTTATATCCAGATTATAGCTGGGTACTGATGGTTCATGCTTGTAAACCTAGTGAGTCAGGAGGATGAGATCTGAGGATCATGATTCTAAGCCAGACCAGGCAGGAAAGTTCATGAGACTCTTGAATCCAATTAATCACAGAAAAAGAGCTGGAAGTGGCTCAACTGGTAGAGTGCTAGCCTTAAGCAAAAAGAGCTCAGGGACAGTGCCCAGGCCCTGAGTTCAATCCCAGGATCAGGGGGAAAATTATATAAGTAGAATAACAAAATTATCTCAGAATGAATTCCCTTAGGGAACTTCTTGAAATTACTTCTTTTCTGTTTGATTCTAACAAAATATCCTAGACAAATTTTAAAACCACCAAGGTATTTTCAACCAAAGTAACTTTCTTCCTTTTACTGGATTTGCCTAACACTTTGAGGATGCTTTTTGGAATCTTACTAAGATAGACTGCCTTAGAATGTTCCTTAAAAGAACTCCTGTGGGGAAAGAAGAATCATTAATTAGTTAAGTTTATTAAGTCTTAAACTGATGCCTCCCTTAGAGATGAATGGCATTTGCCTGAATCTATAATGTCCTTCTTAAAATATAACTTTATTTCGAGTATTAGTTGTTGTATAGAGAAATTACCATTCGAATCTAATATCTTCTAAAGATATGTGGAAGCCAACTATTTATTTCAATATGCTTGTCCCTGTCTGCATTCATTTAAAACTGTGCTTTGTTATCTGATGCTATAACATTCCATTGAACTTGCTAGAATATATTTCCTTTTCGGGAACCTCTTAGAAGCTCTCAGGGGTCATATCGCATACAACCTATTGGGGTGAGTTGTATTATTGATTGGTTGGTTGGTTGGTTAGTGTTTTGCTTTGTTTTGCATAGCATAATTTTTAAAAAAGAATTTTATTGATTGGTTGGTTAGTTGGTGTTTTGTTTTGTTGTGCATAGCACAAGTTTTAAAAATTGTATTGTAAAGGTATGTACAGAGTTACACAAGTCAGGTACTGAGTCCATTTCTTTTTGAACAATGTACCCTCTTCCCTGGTTTATTCCCACTTTTTTCTCTCCCAACTGCCCACCCACCATATAGTGTATGGTTCATTTCCAACATAGTCTAGTGATTATCACAGGCATTAGTTTACCCCTTAGAAAGTCTCTCGAAATTTTATGAGAGGAGGCCTCCATATTGTCAAGGTTTGGCCTTGGACTTCTGGGTTCAGTAACCTAGTGGCTGAGACTGCAGATACCACGGTGGGCAGCTGTCTTTAGAAATGTTTTGAGCAATTTGATAGTATTACTACATCCAAGTGCGTTATCAGCAGACTCTTGAAGAGGACGCTCATCTCGTAGGAAGACCATGCATTGGTCCATGAGAGATTGAAAATCTCCACACTAGGCTCAGCACTAGAAGATTCTCAACAACCAGTGGGATGACCAACTGAACATTAAGTTAAAACACATGTACATCATGGTATTAATACAGCAAATGTACAGTTATCTATTTTCATGATATAACTTTGATTGAGACCATCACTGAAAAAAGATTTCAATCCACATCATTTTTTAAGCCACTGAAATCCCAAGCAATCTTTCATGTCCCAATGATACATTTCTACTTTATAATCAGTACGCCCCTTAAACTCTCAGTCTCATTTGTCATGCCCGGTACGTGGAGAACTTGCCTGAAGAATTATGGTCCTCATGTCTTTGTCATATAACAAATTCCTCTAGTGTTTTCTAACTAGTATTAAGGCAATTCCTGTAAGCACATGAATTGTAACCACACAAAAGGGCATGGCCCTTTCTGTTGGCAGAAAAGAATTCGATTTTTCATTTCTATTATTAATGAGTTAACCACTCATGACACTCTTTCGCATCCCTCCTGCCTGCCAGAGGACATCAGAGCTGACACAGATGGTGTTGTAAGAGGAGCAGTAAGGCAGACTACCCCCTTCCAATGAGTGGAGAATCCAAAAGGCAGACCTAGCACAGCAATGGCTTTTACAGAGGCAGAGCGGCTAAACTCAGATGTAGGATTGCCTGTAACAATACCTACAGGAAAGCAATGAGCTAAGGAAAGGGTGTTTGCAAGATTGCATCCATGTCATCTGCCAACAGAACTGTCAATTAATGTGGTCTTTGATGATCAATCCCTACTGTTGCTGGGTTTGTAGTAACCCCCACTTCTTGTTGTACATATGCACACGTTTTTTAAAACTGACTTTAGTGTTATTGTGAAGGTGATGTACAGAGGGACTACAGCAATGTAAGAAAATGAGTACATTTTCTCCTTCCCTCCCTGTCTTCCATTCCCTCACTGTCTCGCAGTCCCTCCTTGACATGCATGCATTTCTATATGTGGAATGTGTCAGGGATGAGGGCTTTTACTCTGAGCACTTACTGTGGAAGTCATGTGGGAAACTGACCTGTGTTCATCATGTCATTTGCAGAATGACAGATGAGTTGGGCCAATCCAGCCAGAGTGAGGACAGGGCAGCATGTGGGAAAACTTGCGAAATTCAAAGGCCAGTGTCCTCTGTGGGTAGGAAAGAGGAGTGGGCCATGACCTTTCTCATGAATCAGTTACAAGGCCAGTGCTTTAGAAATACGAGCCACCATATTGAATTCACCATAACTGTAATAATAATCTCTCTGGGTTAACATATTCAAATGAGCCAAACATGTACATTAATTATAAAATTAGCATATATTTAGAAATAATACATCATTCCTTCCTCAGCCCAAAGACCACCGACTCTTGTGGTTATGTTTATATACACGCTAAAAAATATAGCTTCGAGGACAGTTCAGAGTTATTACTACATTTGATGACTATAATAGTTGGTGACAGCTGAGAAGATGGGTTCAGGGTAAGAAGTCCATGTGGTGATTAGAAGAAATTTCTTGTCTCTTAAGTCCTGGGTGTCAAACCAAAAGCCCTGGAGTGACTGAACTTGGGTGGGAGAAAGAACTTTGCCCAATGCCATCATACAGAGAAACTGCCAAATGCATATGCTTTTTAATGCTGCAAAAATATAGCTGAAATGATTAAATACCACTTTTTCAGAAGTGAATTAATGGACAGCCTGGTCAGATTGGAAGCTTTGTGATGTATAAAACTTTATAGAAATGGAACTATTCCATCAATAGGCAGAAGTGTAACCAAAACCTGTCTAGATAGATTAGTATGTAATTTCTGCACAGGTCTCTGTTTTGTAAATATGTCACTGTAAACTGGTCAGGAATCTTACTCCAATAAAGAAACATAAAGATTAAAAAATAGTTGGTGACAAAGATATAAACATTTTTCTCCCATTAAGACTGATAATATGGCATGTTTTGAAAGTTTTTGCAAATAAACTGCTTCTCATTTCCACCAATACATTAAGAGAATTGCATGACTACATGAACAAGAACAAACAGAATTTTTGTCCTCGTATAATGAATGTGCAAATCCATTACATTGAAACCATGAGTGTGCCTTTATTTAAGAGATATTTGCTTGGTAATTGCACTTGTCTGTTAGCAATTTTTTTGTCAGTCTTGGGGCTTGAACTTAGGGCCTGGGCATTGAATTAATTGGAAATGAGACTCATAGACTTTCCTGCCTGAGCTGGCTTCAAAGCAAGGTCCTCAGATCTCGGTAGCTGGGATTACAGGCCTGAGCCACCAGTTCAAAATTTTTTAGCACATGTTTATCAATGCTCCTTCCATATATATAATTATTGAGGTGACATGATTCCATTTAGTAACAGGTATTGAGACTGAGTTCCACCACTTGGGTTAGTCTGAGAAACTTGCTCAGTCCAGAGACATTCACCATCCTGGGAAAGAGGACAAGTAAATATCAATACCCTATTAATCCCATGTTAACCCAGAAGGCTCAGCTGCTTTAGGTTAACTTTAATCTTATTTGTCAAATTGATGTCAGTTTGTGGGATGAGAAGTCTGTTCTCTTTGTTTGTCTTGCGACATAGAAGTTAACTGGAAGGATCTAAGAGGCTGGCTTGTTATATGTTCTCCTGTAGTTTTGTTATTTATTATTAATTTATCTTGTTGCTGTTTTGCCTACAAAGGGTCTGGGAAAACTAGAAACATAGACTTTGTGAGCAGGCCTGATCTTTTAATGTCATTGTGATGTTTCCAGCTTCCTCTCAACTACTGCTCAAATGCCAGAATGCTAGAAACATGGTTGGTTCTTAACTTTTCTGTGGTCATATGTGCAGCCTCCTCTTAAACAGCTAGGGGTGGGAGGAGTGTGTTATGCACCCCTTGAATAAAGCAACAGCAGCATGTTGAAAAATAAAACAGCCTTCTGTTATTCTTTTTTTTTAATTTTATTTTATTGTCCAGGTGATGTATAGAGAGGTTACAGTTACATTTGTAAAATAGTGAGTAACTTCTTTTTTTAGTACATTACTTCTTGAACATTGTTATCCCTTCCCATATTAGTCTACCACATTCCTTCCTGCTACTTTCTGTTATTCTGTCATACTTACACATGTAACTTTCTAAAGGAAATCCAGCCACAATGCCCGAAGATGATGTGACATGTACAGACACATGCAAACAGTCATTCCTGAGTGCATCGGTCTGGGGAGGAAGAGAAACCTGAAGTTTGAGAGTCAAAACCTCAGTGTTGCCTGGGGTTTGTTGCTGCAGGGAGCTTAGTGCCCAGAATAACTGAAACAGAATGAAAGACATCAGAGCACATTAACTCAGATTGTACAAAACTCCAAGAAACCCACATTTCAAAGGACGGGACTCCCCTCCATCAATAAACTCATGCCTTTAAGCGTTCCCATTCTAAGCCTATGGCCCAGAGTGAAGGTCTCTTCTAGCCATCCATCTGATATATTCCAAGTTTTATAGAACATCCATGTGCTAAATAATGCCAGGTTTTCACCCAGTAGGTGTGTGAGCATTTATTATGTGCCAAGCATTCTTATAGGCTCTGGTATATAAAGATAAAGCCATGATCCTGATGCTTCCAAAGAGAGCGAAAGCTGCAGCACACCCAATGAAATGGATCATTATTCTTGTTGAGATGAAGGCCAAACAAGTATGAATTGCAATGATCTAATGCTCAAAATCCCAGGCAACAGAATTGAATTGTACAAACGAACTACATTGAACTGAAAAAATCTCTTCACAGCAATAGAAATAATCGACAAGGTAAGAAGACAACGAACAATGGAAACATGTATTTTTCAACTTCCCATGGGAAGTTGAACACAAACAACTCAATAGCAAAGAAGTAATAATAATCTGATTTTTAAAACAGGCAAATGACCTAAATAAGACATTTCTCAGGTTATGCCAATAACCAGAAGGTATATAAAATATTTAGCGTGACAAATCATCAGAGAAATACAAATCAAAACCACAATGACATAAGTCAATGCAGCTGGAATGGTAATAATCCATAAGAAAATGAAGAATGGTGAATATATATATGCATGTGAAGATTGACTAATAAAAATTGTTGAGACTGATGTGGGAAGAAGGGAAGGGGATAAAGGAGAGTAGTTGAAGGCATAGAGCTGATCAAAGTCATATATATATATATATATATGGATATGTCCAAAAAAATTCTGTTTTGATGCTTAAAAGTGTGGCAAAAAGAATGAATTGAACAGATAAAATAAAGCTTCAGATAGAAAGATAAGGTGCTGATGCCGATATGTAGAAAGGAAGCCCTTGCAGATTGTTGGTGGGGTTGTAAATTACTTCATCCATTACAGAAAACAATAATGGTGCTTCTCAAAAAAATTCAAAACAGATCTTCTGTGTCATACATCTGTGCATATATTCAAAGTACCTGAAGTCAGTATATCAAAGAAACATCTTCTGTCCTATAGTTATTGCACTACTATTCACAATAGCCAAGATATGAAATCAACTATCCATCAGTAGATGAATAGATGAAGAAAATGTGGAATACATACACAATAGACCATATTCAATCGTAAAAAAAGAACACAAAATCATGTCATTTGCAGGAAAATGGATGAACCTGGAGAACATTATCTCAAGTGAAATAACCCAGATGCTGAAAGACAAATACTGAACAATCCCACTAATATATGTGGACTCTAAAAATGTTGATCCCATTAAAGTAGTAAATACCACAATGGTTGTCAGAGACATGATAGGGTGCAGGAGGCAGAGTTTGGTTCACAAATGCAGAGAGACACCCTAGGAAGAACAAATTCAGGTGATGATTAAATCACAGGTGTCTACAGTTAAAACTAAGGCATATTATTCCCAAAGTACCTAGTAGAAGTCAAGATTTTAAACACTCTCACCGCAAAGAAACTTACTTTAGAAGGATAGAATAGTGACTACCTGGGTTTTGAGTATTACCTTGTGCACGCTTATGTCAAAACACTACATTGTACCCGGAAATAAGCAAAAATCGTGTGTTAATTAAAAATAACTATAATATTCAGAAAGAAAAATTCTACTTCTGTTGGAAACAATTATTCTTCCTGTGCCCCTCTTCTCTTTTGAGGATTCTTTTTACTAAGTGGAAACATTCTTTCTGGTTATGACATACAAGAGGACTGTCAGAACTATGGGTGAATTATTCCAATTCGTTGTAATGGAAATGAAAGACCATTTGACTATGGTCTAGCTATTATAACTTTAACTCATCTCTATAAAAGTCCTTTAATTAGTTAGGTGCCGGTGGCTCACATCTAAAATCCAAACTACTGGGGAGTCTGACAGGGCAGGAAAGTCTGTGAAACTCTTTCCTCCAATTAACAACAGAAAGTTGCAAGTGAAACTGTGACTAAAGTGATGGTGGGCTAGCCCTGTGCAAAATAGCTCAGGGACAGCACTGAGTTCAAGCCACAGGGCCGGTACCAAAAAAAAATCCTTTTATTTCAAGGAAACAAAGCAAACAAGCAATAAATACCAAAGAGAAGATCATTTTTGGCAGATAGTTAGAAATAATTACTCATTATAATGTGTTTTTTTTTCACTGTGCCTAACCATCAATCACAGCAAATGAGTCAGAAGAGGAAACTATGCAGATTGTACAAATGACTGTTGGTGAAAATACTACATTTTACTGTTCATTTCCTTCCCCTCCCTCCCTTCTCCTCTTGTTCCTCCTCTCCCCGCTCTCTTCTGTCTCTCTCTCTCTCTGTCTCTGTCTCTCTCTGTCTCTCTCTCTCTCTCTCTCTCTCTCTGTCTCTCTCTCTGTCTCTCTGTCTCTCTCTGTCTCTCTGTCTCTCTGTCTCTCTCTCTCTCTGTCTCTCTCTCTCTCTCTCTCTCTCTCTCTCTCTCTCTCTCTCTCTCTCTCTCTCTCTCTCTCTTAGGGCAAAGTGTGAGCTCCATCACTCACTACCACCTATTATACAGTGGGGTTTTCCATATCTGAAGAAGTTAGAACATCTGAGTTCACAGGATGAACATCACCCCCAGAAAGCCACCTTCAGGATCACGGCCTCGTTCCTGGCAAGTCAGTATGCTGTGCATTTCTAAGCATACAGTTTAACTTGGCCAAACACATTGTTAGGGGAGACTGTACGCATGACTCAAGTGGTAGCATGCCTGCCTACCAAGGGTAAAGGACCTGAGTTAAATCCCCAATAGCACACACAAGTTTTTAGCTCCCCATTATTTGTTTAAAAGTGTGTTTCCTGCCATGTAAAGACAAAGAGTGTGTTGAAGTGAAGATTATGTTCTTAGCTGTCTAGGAGTGGTGGGCTGCAGTGACCAAGTGTGCAGGTTTACATTTTTCAGTCTCTGGATCCTTGCCCAGAAGCCTTCTGGACAGCGGAGGGCTGAAGACTGATGGGAGTTCATCTTCACTTTCTCTCTTTATCATTTGCTTCTGCCAGTTCAAATAGCGACCCAGACAAGCTCTAGCCAAACACAGATGGGAGAGTGAGAGAAAAATCCTCCCCAGGCTGACTTCCCAATTATTCATTCATACCAGGGACTTTAAACTCACCCCACTCTTTGGGGCATTCTCACTACTGATATTTGAAAGGTGACTGTCTGGGTGGTTTTTGCTACTTCCTGGGACTTCAGTTTCTCCATCTAGAAAGTAAAAGCAGCAGAGCTGCTTAAGATTTCCATCAAACTAAATGAGCTTATATATCTAAAATATGTTATAATATATAATGCTATATTATATAATAAAAATAATAAATTATATAAAATATATTATGATATAATATATAATATTATGTATTTTATATAATTTTAAAAATCATATCTCAGTGTTCAGTACATAGAAAGCAATGTAATTGGCGATAACAATGGTAACGGCGATCACGGTGATAATGATGATGGTGCCAGTGATGATAACACTAATAGTGATTATGATGGTATGATGGTGGTGGTGATAAACATAATACTAGGTATCTTTCAAGGTCTGATACTGTGCACACTAATCTTACCATTCAAAGCTGTCTTCAGCTCCCAAGGCTGTTGTATTTTAGAAGGAGGGTAGAATGGAGACACATAGGTTGTAATGAGAAGATAGTTTTGAGAAGTTCTGAAGCTTCCAGGAAGTCCATTCCTGTTAGGAATATTCATGATAAAGTAGGAAAAGGAGAAGGTAGTAACGAGGCATTGCTGTCCTCTACACTCAAATGTGGCTTTATCATTTCTTGGCATTTTCATTTCACTCAGTAGAAATTCTAAAGCAGAATGTATACGCATATATACATATCCATATATACATAGGTAAGTACATATATATATATATACACTCTCATATGTATATATGTAATATATGTATGTGTATATAAACACATTATACTGTATATATGAATATATTATATACACGATATAAAAGTACGGACATCTATAATATATATATACATATGTATATACTTAGAGGTCAAATGGAGAACAAGCTATTGTTTTCCAGGTACCTCACCCTCACACCAGAGTTGTCTAGCAGAGCACCTTATTGTAACAAATGCACTTCATTTGGGGCCAATGATCTGAGCCTTAAAATATCTGTGAAATGGGACAATGTTTGCTGCACTGCTAGTCTTAGGGGGGTTATTGAAAATGTTCACAGTTTATATGCAAGTAGCATGCCCAACTCACACATTGCATTCTTTTGGTTATGGGGCTTAAAGTGATCACTTAGAGTCATAGCACCACTTCCAGTTTTCTGGTGATTAGCTGGAGATAAAAGTCTCAACACCTTCCCTGCCCGGCCTGGCTTTGAATAACAACACTCAAATCTTAGCTTCCTGAGTAGCTAGGATTACAGGTATGAGCCATCAGAGCCCGGCTTCACAACTCAGCAGTGAAACCCACTAGACACCACATTGGAAATGAATCATACAACCTGGGGGTGGGAGGGTAGTTGAGAGAGAAAAAACTAGGAGAGAATGAGGGAGGAGTGATGCTGTTCAATAGGAAATTTACTTATTATCTGCTTTTGTAACTGTAACCCCTCTGTACACCTTTACAATAAAATTTTAAAACACTTTAAAAAAAAGAAATATATGGAAAAGTTTGAAGCAATTTGGTTAATGACAATACGCAATGTTACTATAAGTAAAGAAAAACTTTAGATATTCTAAGAACTTTTTAAAGAGAAGAGAGGTACTATTGTTCACACAGTGGTTAAAATCAGCCTTGTAGCATATCGTATTTGGTTGACCTTATTCAAGACTCATGACTGATATTTAGCATGGCATTTCTCAGAGACACATGTTTTCCAGGGGTTGTTGCCACTGGCTTCCTTTGCTGAACTTCCACACAACACAGAAGGTCAGGGGTAGTGCAGGTCAAGATTTATAAGTAAAAAGAGGTTACCCCTAAGGTGTCCACTTCCAATTTGCCAGAAGCTAAGTTCCAGCTACCAAATTACTGAATTATATTTTAAAAAATAATAAAAGTCAAGCTAGGCATTGGTGGCTCATATTTGTAATCCTAGCTACTCAGGAAACTGAGCTCTAAGGATCCTGATTTGAAGCCAGTCTGAGCAGGAATGTCCATGAGACTCTTATCTCTTATTAACCTCTGAAAGAATGCCAGAACTAGAGCTGTGGCTCAAGTGATAGAGTACCAGGCCCTAAATTCAAGTCCCAGAACTAACACTCTCTCTCCCTCTCTCTGTCTCTCTGTCTCTGTCTCTCTCTCTGTCTCTGTTACTCTGTCTCTGTCTCTGCTCTCTCTCTCTCTCTCTCTCTCTCTCTCTCTCTCTCTCTCTCTCTCTCTCACACACACACACACACACACACACACACACACACACACACACAGCCAGACCATCTTAAATTCTAACACTGTTTTCAATCATTCAATGAAAGGCTTCCGTGGAGTAATTTTTCCAGTCTCTAATTCCATGTGGAGCAAACACTTGCCACCATTAAAAAACAGAATGGAAAATAAGACAACCCAAGGTAAGATTTAGGACATCCTATAATTTCTAGTTAGGCAGAAAGTCTTGCTTGCATGGTGTGTATTGTGACATCCCTGTCTAGTGTTGTCAAACTGAGTTAAGGATCCCAGTCAATCCCCATCTCTGTTCATACAGAAGGTAGTTTTTACACAGCTACTTGTCTTGAAAGCAATAATTAGACACTTTTTTTGTTCAAATGCTTCTCAGAAACCCACTTTAATGGAAAGTGACATTGAACCCTGAGTTTTAAGAATAAAAAATGAATTATCCCTGTGGGGCTTGTCACTGTCCTGAGCAACAGAAACACTTTGCTTTTAAAATTTGTGGTTCCATTCTTAGTGATTTCTGTAAGAGAGAGCTTTGAATATTTTAAGTTTCTATTACACCATCTCCCACAACATGTCCTGACTTATTTATAAAAGATGTCTCTGAGATTATGTCAAAATATTGTTTAATTGACCAAAAAGCAGAAACTTCGTATAAAACAATGTCTTCCCTGGAATATTCTTGTAAAAAGAGCAAGGAAAGTTTTCCAACTTGATTTAAAAAAAAACAGAGCACATTTAAAAAATATATTTCAAGCATTAAATGGTCACAAAATAATGAAAGAACTCTGAAAACTAAGCAAAAGTCCTGCGATGGTCTGCACATTATTATCCCATTCTCTCAAGGGAGTCAGAATGTTTTATGGGTCACTGAGGTCCTGAACCCAAAACAAACATGAAGGCAGTAAATTATCCCAGCAGTCCTCAATGTCTTTATCAGATTTGCCAAATGTCAAGGAGGAGAAACACAATCCCTTGAAAATTGAGGGGATCAGTTCTTTAAGTGTGTTAACTTTCTATTCAATCCTTTTTCTATTAATAACCCAATCTGCTTCTTCATTATATAGTTAATAATCGTAGGGGAGCTGGGGCTGGGTATATAGTCACAGGCAGGAGAGAGTTGGGAAGACATTATCTTAGGAGATACTGGCCAGAAGCCAATGCTACATAAAAAGGGGCCTTTGAGGGTCCTTTCTTTTTATTTCCTTTTTAAATTTATTTTTTAAAACTGATGTATAAAGACATAAGAATTGGGATGTATTAATGGGATCCATGTTCTATTTTAACAAATGTATATATGATATAATGTTTAAATCAGGTTAGACATATTTATATCTTTAAATGTTTGTCATTTTGATGGTGAAAAAAATTTAAGCCTTTTAGTTTTTGGACATACATGACAGATCAAGGCTGGTGTTCTACCACTGGAGCCACAGTCCCACTTCTTGCTGCTTCCTCCTCCTCCTCCTCCCCTCCTCCTCCTCCTCCTCCTCTTCTTCTTCTTTCTTCTTCTTCTTCTTCTTCTTCTTCTTCTTCTTCTTCTTCTTCTTCTTCTTCTTCTTCCTCTTCCTCTTCCTCTTCTTCGTCCTCTTCCTCTTCTTCTTCTTCTTCCTCTTCTTCTTCTTCTTCTTCTTCTTCTTCTTCTTCTTCTTCTTCTTCTTCTTCTTCTTCTTCTTCGTCCTCTTCCTCTTCTTCTTCTTCTTCTTCTTCTTCTTCTTCTTCTTCTTCTTCTTCTTCTTCTTCTTCTTCTTCTTCTTCTTCTTCCTCTTCCTCTTCCTCTTCTTCGTCCTCTTCCTCTTCTTCTTCTTCTTCCTCTTCTTCTTCTTCTTCCTCCTCCTCCTCTTCTTCTTCTTCTTCTTCTTCTTCTTCTTCTTCTTCTTCTTCTTCTTCTTCTTCTTCTTCTTCTTCTTCCTCTTCTTCTTCTTTCTTCTTCTTCCTCTTCCTCTTCTTCTTCTTCTTCTTCTTCTTCTTCTTCTTCTTCTTCTTCTTCTTCTTCTTCTTCTTCTTCTTCTTCTTCTAACGGTCTCACAGACTTTCTTGTCTGGGCTGTCTTTGAATCGTGACCTTCAGATCTCAGCTTTCCTAGTAGCTAAGGATAATCAATGTAAGCCACCGCTTCCCAGTTTCACCTTCTTTCCTCCTGGACATAATAGAAAACATAAAATTCTACTTTGATGACAGTAGTTGTTTTCCTTTCTGCACTTTGGTGATCTCTCACTGTTTTCTGGACAACACTCCTGCTTTTCTGTGGATGGTCATTGCCATGGTCATTTCCCGGTCACAACTTATTATACTAGTCTGACTAATGCCAGATTGGAGGCAGACTGAGGGTACATCTAATAACCTGATTGATACATAGCAAGGGTTTGATATACAGATAATAAATACAATGTAGTGCTAGTTTGGGGAGTCAGTTTTGAGCTGGACTTAAGCTATTGCTGGAACTGATGGAGACCTTGAACTAGGCTTACTGCTCACGTTGGTCACACAGAGACTTGTAGAAATACAGAAGTAGGAGTCCGAGGGATGGGAAACATGTCTCTTAGTGATTGCCAAGTTTGGTCTCCAAACTTAGACTTCCTAGCCTGATCCAAGTGTCATGCACTGCTTCATATGATAGGTATGTTGCTTGCTGGCTACAGGAGCTAAGTTCTTTCTACCATTTTCCAAGTTGATTCCATTTTGTGCCCCTGCAGTGCATAACTTCTTAACTTCTCTAAGAACAGCCCACCCCACCTGCTTTCTGAAATGCATTTAGTTGAGTCACAGAGGAGCCTGTAAGTCTCATGAGAACCTGCAATTTTGATCAAATCTGTATCATTTTGGACTCCTGAAATTAAATCTATTTCAGGGGAATTAAGAAGAAGTCAGGCAACCCATGGGAACGTCCCACAGGACAATGAGCACTGGACGTGGCTGTTGCCCAGATCCCCAAAGATACTCTTCTCACTCTGCTTCCATTCCTACCAGTTTCATTGCAAGGAAAACCCCAAGCCCAGATTCATACAACGTAACAGCCTCAAAGAAAGAAGAAATCTATTTAATAAAAGATTCTCCTTTTCCAGATCCACTTCCAATTACTGAGGCCAAAAAGAGAATTATGGGGCTGGCCTTATGGGGTTTCCTCTCCTGGATATAGAGATTTTCTCTATTTGATGGGGGACAGGGTAGGGGTGGTGACAGGGATTAGAAAGAAGTTTCTGAACAAAGATGAGATGCTGTCAGAATAAAGTTAAGTAATACTGAGCAGGCAGAAACAACCTGTGACTACTCCAAGGTCATTGAAGTTGCAATACAAATTCTTGCATCTTTTGAAAAGAACTTTACCCAGAATTTTTTGACTCATGTTTTTAGCTTTCCCTTTAGTTTAGGGACTACTAGAAGTGAATTCCAGGTAGGAATATGAGTCATAGTTTTTCTAGAATGAAATAGTTATCCCAGGAAACGCTGTAGGGGAAGTAGGGAGAAGGGAAGGGTAGCGGAAGAAGGCAATACAGATTAAGTTCTTGGAAGTTAGCTGCAGTAGACAGTGACCAGAAGGCCAAAGACCATTACGCCTTTAAGCAATTGCATAAATCATTCCTTAGATGATCCCTACAGCCACAAGGAAGCCAGGGAGTGGTATTATATTTACATTAGGTTTCTATTGCTGCTACAATAAATGACTACAATCTAAATCAACATCTAAAACAACATCTGGATGCTCATCACCCGTGGTGGCTTGCGCCTGTAATCTTAACTATTCAGAAGGCTCAAACTTGTAGTACCCCCACATCCAGGAACACTCAGCTGTCCTTATTCTTGCCCTTCCTAAAACAACACAAAATATGCTCTTCAGCTCTCCTTTTCTCTTTACTCTTCCTTTTTAAACTGGTGTACCCATGTAGGCATGTATGTAAATGAACACAAGTTCCATTAGGACAGCAGTTTTGCTCATTATTTCCTAGGACAGTATCTAGAGAATAATAAATAATTGGTAACTGCTCAGGAGCAGTTTACTTACTGAAATAAGAAACTATAACCAGGGATGCAGCAACACAGGACAAGTGATTTCTGTACCTCCGTGGAACTGAAAGACAAGATGTGAGAGAATAGAATGAGTTCTCTCTGCTCCCACATGCAAATGGGAAGCATCACAGATCTGCCAGAGAGAGGGAGGTGACTTGAAGCCAGCATCAGTCATGCCTAGCATATCTGAGAGTTTTGACTGTAATATGAACTACTTCAAAACTTATTGGCTTAAGATCACAATGGTTGATTATTGGTCTTGTGTCCTCAGATTAGCCAGGGAGGAGCAAAGCCAATCAATTGAAGCCAACAGGATACGGCTTAGAAGTTCTGCATTTAACTTAACTCAGATAAAAGTATCCAAGTTTCCTGGCTGTGGTTGGGGCCTGGATCTCCCCCACCTGGCTCTTTCTGGGTCCCAGGATTCACTTCCTCCATGTCAGGATTATTGAAACCTTAGGGATGGATGAGGAATGAAAAGTTGGACCATCAAAGGTTCAGAGCAGAAAACGTGCAAAGTTCCATTCAAAAGCCTGGGAGTGCAAGACCAGAAAGCCATTTTAAGAGGTGGGCTTCACATCAGGTTGGTAGAGAATAGGGCTGGAGAAATCAAGGTAAATCAGAGGCAGGGTGCAAGGAAGAGAAAAGCAACCCATCTATTCATCTGTTTCAGACCAACCTGGCTCCAAAAGCAAATGGAATTAACTATTAATTCCAAGCAAGGAATAAATTGATCAACCTAAGTCACCATATGTGCAGGCAATGAATCATTAGATTGGCTCCCAATTACAAGTGTGAAAACAAATAAAAGGAAGCTATTTGAAAAGTTGCCTAAGAACCAAATGGATAGAGCATTCACTCTAACTTTTTTTTTCCTGAAACATTTGTTTTCCTATCCTCTCTGGAAAATATTGTAAGTGGTCTTTCTAGTCCCAGAAAATCTGTTATATTAAATGATTCCTCACAGAGGACTGAGTCACTGCCTCCAACTAACCCCACCCCCACGTGCACAAGAGTGAACATGGGAAGCACTGTACACCCAAGCAAGCCCAAAGCCAGGATAAACAACACAGTCATCCAGAGACTACAAGTTAGACTTTCTTATTGGAGCACCTGGGTGGGAGTTGCACACATCCTTGTGTTTGCTTCCTGTGTCCTCTTCTGTTCTCACGCACCATGGTTAAGGAGATGATACGTGAGACTTAAAAGGTTGTAGGGATATCTGAATTAATACTTAATATTATGATATGCAATAAACCCAGGTAAGATATACAGACCTAAGATTTAAAAAACTACTTTCATTGCTAAAAATAATATTCGTAATGTGTAAGCTGATTGTAATATGAACGTCACCATTCTGGAGACAATGAATACAACTATCCAGCAGAGAATCTCCTTTGCCAAAGAACTTGGTGATAGAAAGTGAACAAAAGACCAGGTGCCAGTGACTTACACCGCTAATCCTAGCTACCAGGTGGCTGAGATCTGAGGATTGTGGTTTAAAGCTAGCTCAGACAGAAAATCCCCTGAGATTCTTATCTCCAAGTAACCACCAAAAAGCCAAGAGTGGAGTAATGACTTAAGCAATAGAGTCTTGAGTGAAAGAGCAAAGGGTCAGAGCTCAGAACTTGAGTTCAAGCCCCAGTACTGGCATACATAGAAAATGAAAGGTGGATGGGGGGAAGGAAGGAAGGAAAAAGGAAGGGAGGGAGGGAGGAAGGGAGGGAGAGAAGGAGGAAGGGCGAAAGAAAAAGAGAGAGAGCTGGGTGAGGTGGTTCACACCTGTAATCCTAGCTACTCAGGAGGCTAAGATCTGAGGATTTCAGTTCCAAGCCAGCCCAGGCACTAAAAAGTCCATGAGCCTCTTACCTTCAATTAATCCTCAGAAAACCAGAAGTGGGTAGGGTGGTAGCCTTGAGCAGAAGAGCTCAGGGACAACGCCCAGGCCCAGAGTTCAGACAGACAAAAAGAAAAAAGAAAGAGAATAAAAAAGAAAGAAAGGAAGGAGGAGAGAGAGGAGGGGAGGGAGAGAGAGAAAGAGAAGAGGGAGGGAGGAAGAAAGAGAAGGGATGGAGGAAGAAAGACAGAGGAAAGGCTAAGGAGAGGAAGAGAGGGAAGGAGCAGAGGAAAACAGGAAGCACACATAGGCACATCAAACAGTAGAAAATTTCTCCAGCTAACCCAGCTCATTTGCTCACTTTAGTCCTCAACTGCTACTCCAGAAGGCCCCCAAAATTCTGGGTTCAAGCGTTCACCATTCTCAGCTGCCCCACCAGGGTGGTAGGAGGTAGCAGAGATTAAGAACAAGGAGTGTACAATTTATTGAAGACTCATGGCCTATTGGTTTTGCTGTTTTATTAAGACTCCTAGAGATTGTTTTTCCAGACAAAGATATAAAATATACAAGAGTCTGCAGGATACGTTTGGGATGGCAAGGACGATTGGAAGAAACTTTGAAGACAAGGAAGAATTCCTTGGAATTCCTGCAAAGATCATTTTGAAGAATTTCTCCCCTCTGATAGGATTTCCCATTGGGATATTTACATCCTAAGTCTCTTATCTTTTACTAAACTAGCTGGCTGTGAAAGGGTAAATATGATATTTGTACTCAGTGCATCTTTAAAAAAAATAATAACCCTCACCCTTGAGAAATAGATTAGCAAGACAAGTGCCTGGGTGTCATTCCAGTCGGCCCTGCAACAGGAGCTAAGCTGTAACATCTTTTCAAGCATCCCCCTGGGATCCATATGTGCAGGCTGCTAAAACTGTTAACGGACCCAATTAGGTTTTAATTTATCTTAGTTTCCTTAGGCCTGCCATTAAAAGTCACAGCACAGGACCATCAAACCTCTCATTACTAGCTTCACAGTTCACAGTTTGGTCAGGTGTTTCACCCAGTGAGTTGAACTATACACAAGCTGCAGAAAACCAGGTCCTTCCTTGATGGTAAGAAATGTTTAAATGGGTCAGGAGCATTTAGCCTGGACATCTGTTGGATGCATAACCTAAGGATATTTAAAAATCTCTTAACAAAACAAATAAAGATTTCCCCATTCCCAGAGACAGAAGCCATTTAGTTGACATATACAGATCTTTCAAGAAATGCAATATTTTGACAGGCCATGCATGTCAGTAAAGTAACAGCTAGGAGATTTATAGAGGCTAGTTTATGTTTGAGTCTGTTAGGGCAAATTCTGTGTAGATGGGCAATGGGAAACATTTTTTTCCTCCTAATCCCTTGTACTCTTTTAGTCTGTTGCAGCAGCAGGCCTTGTGAGGTCGTTGATTGCTTCACAAAGCACAAGGCTGATCCATTTATTACAAGAGGTATATCAACACCTTGACTGAGGTCACTTGCTTCTCTCTGGGTGCTTGTGCTGCAAGTGATGAAATCATATATTTATCTACAACTTATTAGATTCATTTGATTAGCTGGGGATCAATTTTTGCTTAACCAACTGTGGAGGATTCAGGGTAAGCAGTTTCCTGATCTGACATTGAGATGTTTCAAAACAGCAATTAAAGTAAGTATCTTAATCTGAGATTGTTGGATTGTTCTCTCACATATGTTGGAGAGGCGCTGAAGACAGCGCTTAGAACTAAAAATACCCCCACACATGGGAAAGTCGTTGCGCTCCAAAGGCACTGCGACTTCTTTATGAATTAGGAATGGTACAGTAAACGTGTGGGATCGCTCAGGCTACCAGTGGGCCTTTTCCTGCCATCAGTGAACTTGCGACCTCATTTCCTCAGAGGGCAGTTAAAGTGAAGTCAGAGGGCAGAGGAGCGATTTGTGAGTATCCTTTTGCACTTGTGTGGTCTGAACAACCAACAGATTTCTCCAAACGATAGACAGTGGGAGGAGAGTTAAAGAAGAAGCAGCTGGTTAATTCAACATACACTCAAAACATAAAACATAAAAAGACAAGGGCCCAGATTGCTCTCTGCTTTGTAGGAGGAAATCTTGTTCTGAGATGCAACTGTGACCCTGAGATGTATAATGTCTTCCTGAGGAGCCCCTCTACATCCTCATAATACATGTGCCACTAAGATAAAGAATGGAGCCCTTCTACTGCTGGCTGGAGGACTGGAGGAGTCCTTATTTGCTACTGTGTAGAAGGGAGGGACAGAGAGGCACCTGGAGTTATTATCACTGATCATATACAGTTAGCTCTGACCACACAGAAGGGCCAGGGCTGGTGAATTGGAAAGACTGGTTCTGATTTCTTTACTATAAAGATAAAGTGACCAGTTGGAGGCATGGACTGCAGGTAGAGAGAAAAGATAACCAAGATGAAATGGAAAGTGGAGAATCGTGAGGAAGTGTGTTTGCTCTGTATAGGTTCAATTTGCAGAATTCTGACTGATTTCTGTGTAGCTGGTGCCCTTATCTAAAATACTCTGTTGCAGACATTGTGATCAAGGGGATACTACTTTCCCAACAGAGAAACTTAGGACAAAGTTATTGAACCATGCACATCTAATGAGGTGATTCTCAAGGTATGGCACTGAAATGTAGAATATAAAAGTAGCAGAGGAGTGGTTAATAGAATCACTCTAAGTTCAGACCTTCAGAGTCTCTGATTTCAAAATGTTTTAACCCTAAGACTTAGAAAGGACCATTGTTTTGTAGTCTTTTTTGAATAGCAGAATGCAAATCAATAGTAAGTTACAGAATAGCATTATAAATCACAACCAACAATTTTTGCATACTATGAAAGAAACAAGTGATACAACTTATCAGACGACATTGCCCATTGTAAGGGTAAATATTACTTATTATACTTTTGCTTAAGTTAGGCATTTGTGTCCTGGATTTCAATGAAAAATATGTGTTTCTTTACATGGGTCATAGACAAAAAAGAAAGAAAGTAAAAAACAAAGGAAGAAAGAAAAAGAGAGAAAAAAAGAAAGAGGGAGAGAGAGAGAAGAGGGGGGAAAGAAGGGAAGGGAAAGGAAAGGAAAGGAAAAAAGATTGAAAGCCATTTATTTGGTCTAAAATTTTCTAAATCCTTGAGAAGAATGTAGGAAACATTGAGAATCTCTTTAAGACATTTATAAAAATGTATATCCTCCCTGCCTGACTCAAACATCTGTCCAGTGGTGGGACTATGAAGCTTACCTAGCCCAAGAAATAGGTCAGATATAGGTCAGCTTACAAAGGAATCTGGAACCCAGTGAGATTGTGAGCTGACCAGAGCTATTCATCAAGACAATGGGAGAGAACTGTTGCCCTGACCCGCCTAGCCTATCTCTCATTGGGAAGGAAAATACTGACAACAAAAATAGTTCTTTTTTATTACTTGATTCAGTTGTCAAGTATCATTCTTGTAAAATAATGAGCATAACTGTTAGGGTGCAGAATGAGAGGAGCAAGGTCTGAGGCAAGCCCAGGCAAAACCAAAACTATGAGGAGAAAGCTCATGTCAACAAGTGTGCCAAGAATAGTGATGTACCTTTGTGAGCTTCAACTATACAGTAGGCACAGGTAGATGGATTATGGCCTGAGGCTAGTGATGGAGGCCACTTACAAAACCCTACGTGAAAAAAAAATCTAAAGCTAAAACATCTGGAAGTGTGGCTCAAATGGCAGGCCACTTGCCTACTAAGCAAAATACCACCAATAAGAGAGAGGAAAGGATGGAGAAGGAAGGAACAAAGGAAGGACAGAAAGAAGGAAGGAAAGAGGAAAGAGGGAAAGGAGGAAAGCAGGGGAAGAGAAAGCTGATGTTAGAGGCTCAAATTCACCCAAGAGGACCAAGTAGCTTCTCGAGTAGTTATGACATTTAGGACATAAGCAGTAGAAGGACATCTAGGGACACATTCTCAATAGGATTTTCAGAACCTAGGTGGGAAACAGCTGTACAATTATACTGCATGTGTTAAGAACATACGAATCTCAATGGTTTTTCAATATTTTTTATTGCCTGGATAATGTATAAAGGGGTCATAATTACATTCATCGGGTAATGGGTACATTACTTCTCAAACCTCGATACCCCTACTCATGATTTTGTCCCCCTTCCCCTCCCCCACCCCTCCCAATCATTTTGTTTTTATTTGCATTTCTTTTGGCAACAATGTTGAATATTTCTTCATGTGTCTATTGACCACTCTAACTTCTCCACAGAAGTCTCAAAGTCATTAACACACTTACCAATGGGTCTGTTGTTTCTTTTAGGATTTGTTTTTGGAGGTTAAGTTTTTGAGCTCTAAGTATATTTTAAATTGAGGCCTTTGTCTGTTGTATAACTAGTAAAGATCTTCTCCCAATCTGTGAGCTTTCTACTTACCTTGCTGACTATGTCCTTTGCTGTGCAGAGACTCTTCTGTTTAATGCAATCCCATTTATCCAGCCTTTCTTTCATCTATTGTGTTTCTAGATCTTATTTAAGAAGTTTTGAGATGAGCCAAAGAGCCCTGTTGTTTCTCTTATTCATTCCTGTAACCCCAGGTAGAATGACCATTATCAAGAAAACTAATGCAAGAACTTTATCTTGTGTGAATGTTGTTCTTAATGTACCATGTTAATTCTCTGTGTTACCTGGTATATTGTATATATGTTTGATTATTTGAAGTAGGAAAGGGAAGGGGGGAAAATAAGATGATTGGGAGGGGTTGGGAGGGAAATGGGGAAAAAATGAAAAGGGGTATCAATGTGTGAGAAGTAATGCGCCTACTATCTGGTAAATGTAACTGTAACCCTTCTATACATAAAAAAAGGTTTTTTTAAAGAAAACTAATGATAACAGATGCTGGCAGGGATGTGGCCAAAAAGGAATGTTACTAGACTGTTGGTGGGAATGTAAACTTGTTCAACCACTGTAGAAAGTAATATGGAGAGTCTTCAAAAGATTAAATATAGAGCTTCCCTATGACCCAGTATTCTTACTCCTGGGCATTTACCCAAATGACCACAAACAACACCACACTAAAGCTACTAGCCCAAGCATGTTTACTGCAGTGTTGTTTACCATGGCTAAGATATGGAACCAACCCAAATGCCCCTCAGTAGATGAATGGATCAGGAAAATATGGCCTATATACACAATGGAATTCTATACTTCCATCTGAAAGAATTCCATTAGAAAGAACATATGTCATTTGCAGGAAAATGGATGGACCTAGAGAATATCATGTTAAGTGAGGTGAGCCAAACTCAGAGACACAAACAACATTCTCTCCTATGTGGAATGTTGATCTAAAATACACTGGGACTTGATCAATTATATAGCACTCTAGGCATTCACACACAATGAGACAGAAAGAGGATATTCCAGTGGGGGCGGGAGGAACAGACACAAAGTTGTGATGCCTCTGTGCCATAGAAAATAATGTTTATTGAAATCGAGATCGGCGGAAGATAGCGGCGGTTCAGTGTGAGTGGTTCTGAGATCCGGTCAAGATAACAGTTCTGGCAGCGTAGGGGACAGTTCTTTACCAAAAATTGATCCTAAGTAAGCTTTAGTGCCACAGAGATCTCAGTCAGAGAGGAAAAAGGCAGAATAGTGGCATGAGAAGACAGCTTGGAGCCCTGCCAGCCATGGAGCAGACAGCGCTTCACTGCGGTGCAGACCGGCCGGCTGCAGACAGAGCCACACAGAGCCTGCGCGAGCCCAGAGCCGACACCCGGCCACGCACTGACCTGCCAGCTTCACCGAACCGGAGAATCCAGCAATTTGTGAGTAACTCCGAGGAGAAGTTTCCACTTCTGCTCACGGAACGGCATTGGGACGGAGCCCCTCCTCCACAAGCTGAGAGCAGCGCCATCTTGACTGCTGGCAAAGACCCAGCCAAAGCAATTGGAGCCTGAGAGGTGATGCTGACAGCGCTATCATTCTATAGGGCAAAGGATTTCCCAGAGATCCCTTAGCCAGAAATCCGGCCCCAGTGCCATTCCCTCTAAAATCAGGAACGAGACAAGGATGCCCACTCTGTCCACTCCTCTTTAACATAGTATTAGAATTCCTAGCCAGAACAATAAGGCAAGAAACAAGCATAAAGGGGACCCAAATAAGAAAAGAGGAAGTGAAACTTTCTCTCTTTGCAGATGACATGATTCTGTACCTAAAGAACCCTATAGACTCCACTCCCAAGCTCCTTGAGCTGATTCAAAACTTTGGCAAGGTAGCAGGGTATAAAATTAACCCTCAAAAAAATCAGCTGCCTTCCTCTATGCCAACAGTGAGAGGGATGAGGCAACAATCAGGAAAGCAACTCCTTTTGCAATAGCCCCAAAGAAAATAAAGCACCCAGGAATTATCTTAACTAAGAATGTAAAGGACCTTTTTGACGAAAACTTTAAAACCCTAAAAAAGGAAATTAAAGCAGAACTAAGGAAATGGAAAAACCTCCCATGCTCCTGGATTGGAAGAATAAACATTGTGAAAATGACAATCTTGCCAAGAGCTATCTACAAATTCAATGCAATACCCATCAACATCCCAATGTCATTCTTTAAAGAAATAGAAGAGGCAATCCAAAATTTCATATGGAATAATAAAAGACCCTGTATAACAAAAACACTTCTTAGCAGAAAGAACAGTGCTGGAGGAATTTCAATTCCAAACTTTAGACTCTATTACAGAGCTATAATTCTCAAAACAGCTTGGTACTGGCACAAGAACAGGCCTGAAGACCAATGGAATAGAACTGAGGACCCAGATATTAAACCACAGACCTATGGCCACCTAATCTTTGACAAGGGAGCCAAAAAAATAGAAATGGAAGAAACATAGCCTCTTCAACAAGTTGTGCTGGCAGAACTGGTTAAGCACCTGCAGAAAACTAAAGTTGGATCCTTCTTTGTCACCCTGCACTAGAATTAACTCCAAATGGATCAAAGACCTTGAGGTAAAAGCCGACACAATGAAAGCTTTACAAGAAGGAATAGGAGATACACTAGGCCTCCTTGGCACAGGACAAAACTTTCTCTTTTTTTTGCCAGTCCTGGGCTTGGACTCAGGACCTGAGCACCATCCTTGGTCTTTCTCAAGGCTAGAGCTCTACCACTTGAGCCTCAGCACCTCCTCCGGCTTTTTTCTATGTATGTGGTACCGAGGAATCAAACCCAGGTCTTCGTGCATGCTAGGCAAGCACTTTAACCACTAGGCCAAACTCCCGGCCCCTAGGACGAAACTTTCTTAATAAGGACCAAGAATCACAACAAATCAGAGAAAGGCTGGATAAGTGGGACTGCATTAAACTGCAGAGCTTTTGTATGGCAAAGGACATAGCTAGTAAATTAATTAGGAAGCCTACAGAGTGGGAGAAGATCTTCACCAAGCAAACAACGGACAAAGGCTTCATATCTAAAATATATCAACAGCTCAAAAAATTGAATCAATCCAAAACTAATCTCCAAAGAAACAACCATCCCATTAAAAGATGGGCCAAACACTTAAAGAGAGTCTTCTCTGAAGAAAAAATAAAAATGGCCTATAGACACATGGAAAAATGCTCCACATCTCTGGTCATAAAAGAAATGTAAATTAAGGGCCGGGAGTTTGGCCTAGTGGTTAAAGTGCTTGCCTAGCATGCATGAAGACCCGGGTTCGATTCCTAGGTACCACATATAGAAGAAATGTAAAGTAAAACAACTCTAAGAGTCCACCTCACTCCAGTTAGAATGGCCAGGATCAAGAAAACTAATAACAACAGATGCTGGAGGGGATGTGGCCAGGAGGGATCACTACTACACTGTTGGTGGGAGTGCAAACTCATTCAACCACTATGGAAAGCAGTATGGCAGTTCCTCAAAAGACTAAACATAGAGCTCCCCTATGACCCAGCAATTCCACTACTAGGTATTTACCCAATTGTCCAGAAACAAGGACATACTAAATCCACTATCACAACGATATTCATTGCAGCACTATTCACCATAGCAAAGATATGGAACCAACCCAGATGTCCCTCAGTTGATGAGTGGATCAACAAGATGTGGTATTTGTACGTAATGGAATTCTATGCTGCTATCAGAAAGAATGACATCGCCCCATTTGTTAGGAAATGGAAAGTCTTAGAAAAAATCATATTAAGTGAAGTAAACCAGACTCAAAGGAACATAGGCTCAATGGTTTCCCTCATTTGTCATAATCAGTAGAAACCTTGGGCTCTCCTATCAGAGATTTGCAATAGAGCAAAACCTCCATATATAAGGCCATATAGTATAACACTAAATGAGTGATTGTTGTCCTTAATGTACTATGTTATCTCTCATCTCTTTTGCTGTCCCTTGGTTATCTCATATTGTTACAGTATCTCACTTTGTTATTTGATATATTGGATATATTTGTATTTGGTTATTTGAAATTGGATAGGGAAGGTGGGAAAACAAGATGAGGGGTGAGGGTGGGGGGGAGGGAAATGGGGATTGAGACATGTGAAAGGGTATCAATGTATGTGAATTAATGCACCTTCTATCTGGCAAATATAATGTAACCCTTCTATTAATTACAACAAAAAATATATGAAAAAAATTTATTGAAATGAACTCCAGAAAGTGGGAATAAGAGGTTTCTTTTCTTTAAAAATTAATCTTGAAATTCTAAGTTCTGTATGAATTTTAGTACTAGTGTTATTTTATTATTAATAATTGTGTGCAATGGAGTTTCAATTCAACATGCCAATTCATGAGTAAAATTGCGTCTTGATCAGTGTCTCCCTTCCATCTTTCTCCCTGCACTATCCGCCTCAGTAGCGACTATATTTTATAACATATCACAACCATTGTGAACCATGAGTAATTTCTTACTGTAGCCTTATTTAGCTCACTCCATGGGATATACTATCTTTATTACCCTTTCTTAAGAGATTGACCGTACTTACTAATGCTTTCCATTCTCTCTGAGGCAGAAGTTGATTTTCAGGTGCGGAATAATGATACCAACCAGCCATTCTCTCTAAACCTGAGGTCCTCTGTACTCCACTGGTAATCATTAGTCATGTTTGGTCTTAAATAATCTTTGCCAAAGTTTGACGCCATATCTCCCACACTGTGATGTAACTTGGGTGGGAAAAGAAAGAATGCATTATATCTACAGTTTTTTAGGAGACTCAATAAAGATGAACTGTTAAATTGTCTTGAACTAAGTATGCTCAAGATAATTAAAGTTGGAATATATGAACCAAAGTTTGTGTGCATTGTACAAACTATGAAACAATCCTGTGCTCAGAACTTTGTATATATCTTTTATTCCTCCCTCTGCACTAGAGAAATTGTAACTGGAAATTGTAGAAGTTATCTTATTGGTATAATTTTTCAAAGAAATGCCATGTGGAATTCTACACCATGATCACATATTCACAGTAAGTGTTTCGCTGTGCATCAAAAGATGAATAAAAAATACATGACTATATGCTTTAAGGTAAATCAAAATATTAATGGAATGTATGATCTGTTTACATGACTTCCCCACAAATAATTCAATATTTGGGTTAATCAATTAAATATTAGTTCTGTGTATGGAATAAGGGATGATCCTTCACCTAGGTATAACACAGTTCTCATTTGGATATTAAGGGATGATCCTTCACCTAGGTATAACACAGTTCTCATTTGGATATTTTTGCATAATATTATACTTTTGATCAAACACAGTTTGGAATAAAGGGATTTGTGGATATAGGACATCTTCGGATAAAAGGAAAATTCTGGTTAACATGATGGCTCCAAGAAAGCGGCACCTTAGGTAATCCATTCCACCCACCCCAGCACTTACTTTTGGGGAGTAATTTTACATGGAGTTCAATACATTTATTTCTTTTATTTTTTTTGCCAGTCTTGGGCTTGAGCTCAGGGCCTGAGCACTGTCCTTGGACTTTCTCAAGGCTAGAGCTCTACCACTTGAGCCTCAGCACCACTTCCGGCTTTTTTCTATATATGTGGTACCGAGGAATCGAACCCGGGTCTTCGTGCGTGCTAGGCAAGCACTCTACCTTTAGGCCAAACTCCCAGCCCATTTATTTCTTTTAAAAGAGAGCTGGGAAGGGCACTTTTTGTGTGTCATCTCAATTATTCAGAAGGTAGAGACAGGAGGACCATGGCTCAAGACCAGCCCAGAGAAAAGTAAGCATAGTCCAGTATGAAAACAAACTGAAATCACAGAAGCACTGTGAGAGTGAACTTGACTTGCAAGCTCAAGTTTTTGAGTTCAATTCTCAATACTACAAACAAAAAGAGAGGTTAGGGGAGTTACATACATTTCTCATCATGATCCCAAAGTCCTTCCTGCCCGTACTTACAACAGCCATCATGGATCACATAGATTACTACCAACTACTTTCAGCTGTTTTCCAGTGATGAAAAGTTCCAGACATATGGTCACAAAGATTAATATCTGTGCAGACCACTTTTGGAACAGCCCAGAAGGAGTTTGAGAACATGTGGCATTAGACAAATCTAAATCCTGAACCTGGCTGTTGCTTCCCTGCCTCTCTCTTCCACACCTGGACTCTCCAAGTGACTCCCACAGAAAACCCCAAGGATTGAGGACAAAGATGTGGATATTAGCACATTTAGATTCTCAGCCACTGGACAGAATTTTCAGGAGGGTTAGTTAAACTTAATGAATCACAGAAGATGTGGGCTTCAGAACAGAGCTGATCTTTAAGGGGTCTTTGAGTAAAGGTGCTGCCTGAGCAGTTTGGAAGTCTGTGTTCTTGGGCTTGTCTCAAGGAATGAGATTAATTATCCGATTTTTCCTTTAGCTGTTTTACTGTTTATCAAACAATAGATTGTCCCATTTTATTGTGGCATTAACCTGAAGATGATCTTTGAGATAAGGGAAGAAGGAAAGAAAAACTCAGTGTATGGAATTTTGAAGATTTTCATGACTCTCTCCCTACAAATGACTTACAGAAGTTTCACAGATTTATTCCTCTGAAATCACTGTTTTAAAATGGTTTCGATTGTGGTTAGAAAATATGTGCTTTGTGTTTGGTAGAAGCACAGTCCAGAAACAACTGATAAGTCAGAGGTGGCAGTGCCAGTTCAGATCTTGAAAATTTGAAATTTATTACCTAGAGTGAACATTTCTATCTGTCCAAGGAAAGGACACATGGTTTTCAGGCAGCCCATAAAGATAAATAGAAACACACACACACACACACACACACACACACACACACACACACACACACACACACACACCAGTCAGCTTGAATTGAAATTAAAAAGACAATTATTTTATAATAAAAAATACCTAGTTGTGCTGATTTTTTAAAACTGTAACAGCCCGATGTTGTTTCTGAAACATTTCAGTTGTCCTAAAGAAAATAGAAAATTTAATAAAACAACTCCAAATGCCATTAATACAAATATTCGATAGAATTTTGTTTCCAGAAAAAAAGGCTATTAAAAAATTTCTGGGCCAGGAGTTTGGCCTAGTGATAAGAATGCTTGATGGAAGACCCAGATTCAATTCCTTGGTACCACATACATAGAAAAAGCCAGAAGTGGTACTGTGGCTCAAGTGAGAGAGCACTACCCTTGAGAAAGCCCAAGGACAGTGCTCAGGCCCTGAGTTTAAGCACTAGCACTGGCCCAAAAAAGTCCCCCCCCCACCCCATATGTGCACCCACATGTACAAACTCATGGATGTGCCACTTTCCAATCTTTGTCAGGATAACTTGACCTATATTCTGCTGGTGAAAGTTACAGTGAGTTAAATAAGAGAAGAGTAGATCACGATGCATTGTACTTTTAACTACTTTGTTGAATGGCAACTCCTTTGTACAACTACTTGAAGATAATAAAATTTAAAAAAGGAAAAGAAGAGCACATTTGAATCCTTATAGTCTTCAGAACAGAGTTGAGAACTTTCTTCAACTGGGCTCTCAGAATCTCAAGGCCTTTCCTTTTTAAAAAATAAATGAGGTAGAAATGATATTTTTTTAAACATTCTTTGTTGTTATTGTAAAGGTGATGTGCAGAGAGGTCACAGTTCCATCAATCTGGTAATCTTTTTGAACAGTGTCACCCTTGTCCCCATTCTCTCAGATTCTCCCTCCCATCCCCACCCACAAGTCGTAGAGTTAATTTTCAACAGTGTCTAGTAAGTGTCACTATTGCATTTGTTCACCTTTTGTCCCACCTTTTCTGAGTCCCCTTTTACCCTCCCCCAAACAGATTAATTTACCAAGACAAAAGGTCCAGAAAATTAGAACAGCAACAAACAAAACAAAACAAAAACCTTTGTGCACATTTCCTGGGATTCATTTTCTTTAAATATTTTTATTGTAATTAATAAAAGGGTTACATGATATTTGCCAGATAGAAGGTGCATCAATTCACATACATTGATAACCTTTCACATATATTGGTCCCCATTTCCCTCCCCCCCACCCCCCATCTTGGCTGTGGGATTCATTTTGATAAATGTTATTTTATATGATCATATGCACATAGCTATTGAGCCTTTGTGATCCTCT
The DNA here is from genome assembly GCF_031878675.1 of Megascapheus bottae. NCBI lineage: Eukaryota > Metazoa > Chordata > Mammalia > Rodentia > Geomyidae > Megascapheus > Megascapheus bottae. Next base: position 12,855,284 of record NC_143526.1, read on the forward strand.
CCTAAGAATATCCTCATTTGATCTCAACATGAAAATGTCTAGAGACCAGTATAATTTACCATGTCCTGGTTTATTTTTTATCTGTTAGCATTCAGTGTGTCCACTTGTAGATTTATAGGCACAGTCTACTCACCACAAATGAGGGAAACCAGATAGCCTATGTTTCTTTGGGTCTGGCTCACTTTGCTTAATATAATTGCTTCCAATCTTTCTATTTCCTTATGAATGGTACAAATCACTCTTTCTAATAGATGAGTAGAATTTCATTATGTATATATACCAAATTTTCTTGATCCATTCATGCACTGTGGAGCATTTCCCTATGGCCAGCAATTCTGTTCCTGGGAACAGATAACAGATAACAAACAAGGCCACACTGCAGTGACCAGTACAACCATGTTTAACATTGCCAAGATATGAAATTCTTTTCCTTTTTATTAAAAGATTGTATTAACACTGATTGTTTACATCATATTTCAAATGCCATATTTAACAAACAGGTACTCAAGAAGGGAATCTCTATATGCAATCACTGGCACCTAAACTTTAGAACATAATTAACATTAAGCTGAGACTTTCTATGTCATAGATACATATGAATCTATATTCTTATTCTTTTCTTTTTCTTGTCATTCTTTCCCCAATGATGAACTTTTTTGGGACATATTTTTCCATCCACCTAGTAATGGCACAAAGACTTAGGACTCCATAGTGAAGTTACACAGGAATGTTCAATTTCCTTTGAAAACAGAAACAACTCATAAATATTAATGATCTTAGGCTAATTGGCCAAATTCTCCCTTTGGCCAAATTCCTATGTTGAGGCAGAGAAAACACTATTTTGTTTTCAGGCAACTAACCCTTCCTTTTTTTCCGAACTTAAAAAGTTGTTTCTAGGTTATACATTTTGAGGAAATCATTTACAGGTTTATGTCAGGAGAAATACTAAGAGAGTCACAAGTGATAAAGTTCAACTCTGTTTGAGAAGCCAGGAATTGACATCAGAGTCATCATGATGCTTGCAATATATGCTAAGTAGGATTTCTGACTAATTCATATTAGAAACCCCACAACAGTCTAAATACATGCTGAAAGTGAAAGCTCATAATGCTATTACTAGAAGTTTAAAATGTCAGTGTTGGAGGCACACATCCATTTAAACTGCAGTGCACATGTATTCTGTTCTTTACCAAATCAATGAGCAGAAAAGATACGTAAATGTGCTGTCTTGAAGTTCTACTTCTTCCTTTGTTGTGAACTGTCCCTTCTTGTTCCTTGTTGTTGTTTTTGTGAATGATGAAGAAAATTTCACACATAAAAGCCAGTGCTCAAAATTTTTTATCTCCAGTCCATTACCCCAGAAGTAATTTAGAGATGTATCATGATGTAAGGGAAGAATGAGGTGACTCTTCTTCCTACAATCTATGGGTTTCTGCTGCAGCTGCCAATAATAGCTGTGTGGGTACAGTCTTGCCACATCCATGGCCTTGAAGATCTATCTACTGGATAAATAAAAGGAAAATGTTAAAATAAGAAAGCATTGCTAAGATCTGGAAACAGCTAAATGACTATCACTACAGCATAAATAGACCATTCAATTTGTGGTGTGAATTCTATAATCAGATATGTTTGTAGCTTACAAGTATCACAGGAATCCTAAATGTAATTTTTATTTAAGTGAGTCTATATAATTTAAATCACTAGTCATATGCATGTGAAATAATGCACATAGTAAACTGCCTGGTATACTATGTCATTATTTCAAGAAGACCAATAAAAGCCTTACGAGAAAGGTACCTGTATTATTAATATCATTTGCAGACTTAGAAAACTACCAAGTGAATAAATCTGATGTTTGGAAAGATGAGTTAAGAAGCAGCTCTAGAAGTGATGGCATCATCAAAGCCCAATATTGCATGTATGAAAATACATCCATATATCTAATGTATACTGATTAACATAGACATTAATGTGCTTTAATAATTATAATTTTTATATTTTTGTTGTGATTAATAGAAGGGTTACATTATATTCACCAGATAGAAGGTGCATAACTTCACAAACATTGATACCCTTTCTCATGACATGGGCCCCATTTCCATCCCCCCACCCCCTGTTTATCTTGATTTCCCCCCTTCCCTATCCAATTTCAAATAATCAATTAAGCACATATAAAATATATCAGATAACAAGATGAAATATTGTAACAATATGAGATAACCAACGGATGGCAAAGGAGATGAGAGATAGCATGGTAATTTTAAAAGTAAGCAGAGAGGAGACAAAGTATCAAATGTATGAAAGTATCAAAATGTATACAGATTTATAAGCAAATCATGAAAATACAAACCAGAATGAGCAATACAGATTTGGGGACCTGCAAAATAATCCCATCTGCAAATAATGAAGTATTTATATCTAAGAACCATTTTCTGAGTTTGATTCTAAACTTAAGGAAAAGAAGACCTGCAAATTCTACAAACATGTGAAGTCAGCAAGACAGAAAAAGTATTAGAAAGTCATCAGGATTATTCATCTTTCTTCCTCTCTGCTAAATCAGTCGTTGGGATATTATGAATGGCTGGGGAAAAAGAACTTCATGTTTTTCAAGTGTGCTATGAATCTGATAAACTAAAAGATTTCTAGGAAATTTTATATTATGTCTGGCATTGCTCTATGGTATGTTCAAGGATGTTTTCCAAAAAAAAAGCCACTGTCTGAACATTATAATGGCCTTTTCACCTCTGCATTAGATGGAAAAGGAACAGATTATACATCTTAGCAGTGTACAAACCAGACTTTCCTGAATTATTAGAATTTAAGATATCTCTTCTTTCTCAAAATTCTCATGTTATATTTAAGCAGAAACTTACCAAACATTTTTTGCCTCAAGACTCATAGATTTTTTTTGGAGGGGGAGGGGAAGGCTGCCTGAGATGTGGTCAACTAGATTGTGTCTTCTGAAATTAAGGAATATGTTCTCTAGTCCAGTAAAATATCCACAGCCCCTAATGGCCAACTAACATGCAATATCTTTTCCATGACTTGTTAGTCTATTAAATAGGCATGTCTGATAAGCTGGATGTGTTAACATCTTCAAATGTTTTATAGTATGAGACTCTTCCTAACAAGGTAATCTATATGTTTGGCCATGATTGCATTTAGTGTAAATCTACTATTTAAAAGTTTCTGAATGTAGCCATTACCAAACTTTCTCTGTAATTAGCCAAACAATAAATATTTGAGGCATTGGAAGTCAGTTAATGCTAAAAACATTCGTGTTTGCTGTTGCAGTATTAGCAGTACATAAGAAAATAAGCTGCTTCCTTGTTCAACTTACAGTCAAAAGTTGAACCAGGCACTGACAGCTCATGCTTTTGATCCTAGCTACTCAGGAGGCTGAGATCTGAGGATTGCAATCCATGAGACTCTTATTTCTATGTGGTAGAGTACAAGACAGGTATGGAAAAGATACAGGACAGTTCTCAGACTCTTATTTCAAAATCAAAGTAAAATAACAAGTTTTATTTGATTTCACAAATTTAAAAGTCTTTTAGTGAAAAGGTACATGAGTCACAAATAGGAAGATTCAATCACAGAATAGGAGAAAATATTTGCAAATCTTATGTATGACAAGGGTCTAGGACCAATATTATCTAGAATTATTATAATATATTGATTAAAAGAAAAATAACTTAATAAAATATGCAAAGGATCTCTAGGAATAGTTCTCCAAAGAAAATATATGAATGGGCACAAACACATTAAAAGATGCTTAATTTCAATATTCAGTAAGGAAATTCATAAATTAAAATGAGATATCACTTCACACCCTCTAAAATGATCATGATAACTTTTTAAACAGAAAACAACAAGCACTGGAAAAATATAAAGGAATTGGAAATGTTTTACATTGCTGGTGGGAATGTAAAATGGTTTTAGCTTCTTCAGAAAGTGAGCCAGCACTTCCTTAAATGATTAAACATAAAGTTGCCTTATGACCCAACAGGAATCTCAGTCCTAGATATAGACTCGAGAGAAGTAAAAACATATGTTCATACAAAATCTAGTACACAAATGCTCATAGCAAGTAACAGTGAAAGAGAAGAAAGAGCCAGATGTCCATCAACTGATAAATGGATAAACAACATTTCAAATATCCTCATGGTGGAATATTATCAAGCTAATCTAAGTATTATTCAGGATGAAAGAGTACTAACGTGTGCTACAATGTGGTAAGTTCTAGAAAAGTTATGCTAAGTGAAAGAAATCAGACACAGAAGGCTCAGTTTTTGTGAGTCCATGTGTATGGAATGTTCAGAACAGGCAAATTGCACAGGCAGAAAGCAGATTAATGATTGCCATGGTTGGATAAAGGAGAAATTAAGAGTTGAAAGTTAAGAGGTATAGGATTTCCCTTGGGCTCTAGAAATACAATAGAATTGGATAATGGTGATTATTGCACCAAATTATAAGTATACATTAACCATGCACCTATAATTACTATACACTTTAAAATTATGATCTATCTGTGAGCCTATGTCTGTGTGTGTATGAGAAAGAAAGAAAATAGGGAGAGAAATTTCCAGCATTTCAACCAATGATTTCATTAATACAAAAGTAAAATACTGCATTTGGGGGGGGAAATCACAAACAGCAGTGTCACAACATGTCAAGCAACAAGTCTGTCACATGTAAACACTTGTAAACACAAGCATAATAATACCATTTCTTTCTGTGATGAGAAAGGCAGGAAGAATTAAGAACACTTGATCAGTACAGGCTCTGTGGGAAATGGTATCTTTGGCATCTCCCTTGAAGTCCTCCGATGATTGGCCAATACTACATACCTCTCCTTATCTCATGGCCTCTCTTCTCTTGGGTATCACTCCTGGGCCAAACAGCTTCCTGCATTTGGGCCTTTGTACTTTCGCCCATTTCCAAAGCACTCTCCATACATCTTTTAGACCAGCTGACCACCTTATCCTGTTCTTTGTTCAAATGCCACTTTAAGAAGGGCTGTCTCAACTAATCCCCCCAAACTCAACAAACCAATCACTAAATGGGCAAGGAAACTAAAAAAAGACTTATCAAAAGAAGAGGTAAACTGGGGCTGGGAGTTTGGCCTAGTGGTAGAGTGCTTGCCTAGCATGCACAAAGGCCCGGGTTCCATTCCTCAGTAGAGCTCTAGCCTTGAGAAAGTCCAAGGACAGTGCTCAGGCCCTGAGCTCAAGCCCAGGACTGGCAAAAAAAAAGAGGTAAACTATGGAAAGCAGTATGGCAGTGCCTCAAAAGACTAAACATAGAGCTCCCCTATGACCCAGCAGTTCCACTACTTGGCATTTACCCAACCATCCAGAAACTAGGGCATACTAAATTCACTACCACAACAATGTTCATTGCAGCATTATTCACCATAGCAACAATATGGAACCAACCTAGATGTCCCTCAGTTGATGAGTGGATCAACAAATTGTGGTATTTGTACACAATGGAATTCTATGCTGCTGTCAGAAAAAAACGACATCGCCCCATTTGTTAGGAAATGGAAAGTCTTAGAAAAAATCATATTAAGTGAAGTAAGCCAGACTCAAAGGAACTTAAGCTCAATGGTTTCCCTCATTTGTCATAATCAGTAGAAACCTCGGGCTCTCCTATCAGAGATCTGCAATAGAGCAAAACCTTGATACATAAGGCCATATAGTATGAAGCTAATTGAAAAGACCTCCAAGATATTGAAACAAAAGCCATATAACGAATGATTGTTGTCCTTAATGTACTATGTTGTCTCTCATCTCTTTTACTGTCCCTTGGTTATCTCATATTGTTACAGTATCTCACTTTGTTATCTGATATATTGGATTTATTTGTGTTTAGTTATTTGAAATTTGATAGGGAAGGGGGAAAAACCAAGATGGGAGGAGGGGAGGGTAATGGGGACCAAGACATGTGAAAGGGTATCAATGTATGTGAATTAATGCACCTTCTATCTGGCAAATATCATATAATCCTTTTATTAATTACAATAAAAAATATTTTAAAAAAGAAGAGGTAAAAATATATGAGAAAATGCTCATCATCTATGGTCAGAAATGCAAATTAAAACAACCCTAAGATACCACCTCACCCCAGACAATGACAAATGCTGGAGGGATTGTGGAGAAAGAGGAACCTTACTGCACTGCTGGTGGGAATGTGGACTAATAGAGCCACTCTGGAAGGCAGTATGGAGGTTTCTCAAAGAACTGAAAATTGACCTTCCCTACAATCCTGCCATACCATTCCTGGGCATCTATCCTAAACATCATAACCCAGGATATGAACATGCTCAGCCGTGTTCATCTGTGCACTATTCACAATAGCCAAGTGATGGAAACAACCCAGATGCCCTACTGCAGATGAATGGATACAAGAAAGTGGAATTCTACATAGCCAACAGACAAGATAAAATAATGGCATTGGCTGGGAAGTGGATGAAATTAGAGTGAATCATGTTGAGTAAGAGAGGTCAAAAGCAAAGGAACAAAGGCACACTTTCTCCTTTATGTGTGACTATTAGATCCAAACAGTACAAGAGTGATGACTCAATATTTGGGAACCCAAGGTTATGGACATGGTCTTGGAGATATAAACATAACTACATAGGCATAAAAATCTATGATGGGATATATACTCTATAGACATAATGTTTTATCACATATATTAATACATATCTATGACATACAAACCCTCAATTTTAATTATGTTTTAAAATCTATATGCCAGTGATTGTATATAGAGATTCCCTTCTTGAATATATGTTTGTCAAACATGACATTTGAAATATGATACAAAACTCAATGTTAATAAATTCTTTAATTAAAAAAAAGAAGGGCTGTCTCCGGTCCACTCAATTTACAACAGCAACCATCCATTCTCCCCTCTACTCTCTGCACTCCAGCTGCTGCCCTGTTCAATGATTTTATAGAGGGCATAATCCTTCTTTTATAATATATAATCTATTGGTTTTTTGTTGTTTGTCTTAGAGTATCCCTTCAAAGCAAACCTATGAAAAAACCTTGGAGCAACTTAGTCATCTAGGAAGTGTTTTGCATGGTCAGGAGTGAATCAGAGGAGGAAACACTAGTATCTACAGGTGTGATCAGTCTGCTTCTAATGACAACAGGCATTGGTGATGGGAGAATTTCTCTCATCAGAGGACAGAACACCTCTGAGGTGTGGGACTGTCCAGAACAGGGGCTACAGTATTCATCTCTATCAACCAATCCCTACAAGGTGTTCAGGCCATTAGAATCCTTGGCATCCTTTCTCCTTGGCTCAGCCTCCCACTGGTAGTTCAGTCTTGGAGGAGATAGTGGGAGACACTCTGGAAGCCCTCTTGGAGAGTATTTCCTGGTCGAGGCAAGTCTATGCCTGTGCAGACTATCCCTCACAGCTGCAGCTGCAGTCAAACAAAGGTCAGACAGGAGACCTGAGTTTCTTCTTGTTTGTGGTCTCAGTCTCCCTGCTCTAGGATGGTAAAGCAAGACCCTAGAGCAATGTCTAGTAGATAGTAGATGTTCAATAGATATTTCTGAATGCTGAATCCAAGATTCCCATAGTGCATGTAACTAGGGTACAGCTGGGGTTTGATTGTATCTCCCCTACTCCTGCAGAGTTCATGTGTGGGAAACTTACACCCTAAACTTACTTTAATAATATTTGGAGTTTGCAGTTTTAAGAGGTAATTAGTGTTAGAGAAGGGATAGCATTAGTATTTGTGAGTATGAGTGTGAGCATGTGTGTGTGCACGTATGTGTGTTGGACCTGGGGCTTGAGCTCAGTGCCCTGGTACTGTGGTTTTCTTTTTCTTCTCAAACAGGTACTCCATCACTTGAGCCACCACTCTACTTGTAGATTTTTCATTATCTAGTGGAGATAAGAGTTCCATGAATTTCTTTCCCAAGCTGGCTTCAAATTGTGGTCCTCAGATCTCAACCTCCCGAGTTGTTGAGATTATATGCATGAGCCACCTACATCAGTCTTGGCAGTAGTAGCTTTTATGATGAAGAGACAAGGGATGGAGGCTTATTCTGTCTCACCATGCAATGCCCTGTGTCATCATCTTGAAGCACGAGGCCCTCACTTCCTCACACGTTAGTGCCAGGTTCTTGGACTCCTAACTTTCAGAAATGAAAGCCAAATACACTTCTAATCTTTGCAAATTACCAGACCACAGATATTTTGTTAGGACAGCACACACACACACATACACAAGTAGACCAAGACAAGTAGTAACATTTTCAAAAATGTGGAGAGTCTCTAGAATCAGATATCCTTGAATTGATATAAACTCGGAGCTTAAAAGGCCTCCGTCACCGAAGGGAAATGGAACCCTCTAGGGTTGACATTGGTCTGACTATTGCTTCTCTGCTGACTATGGGACTTCAGATTTCAAATTTCTGGGTACAGCTATACCCTGAAAAAACTGAGGTACTGTTGGCTTTAAAAAAAATTATCTGGGCCAGGAGTGGAGCCTAGTGGTACAGTGCTTGCCTAGCATGCATGAAGATCTGGGTTCAATTCCGTGGTACCACATACATAGAAAAAAAGCCAGAGATGGTGCTGAGGCTCAAGTGGTAGAGCTCTAGCCTTGAGAAAGTCCAAGGACAGTGCTCAGACCCTGAGCTCAAGCCCGGGATTGGCAAAAAAATTATCTGTGGATCTGTTATCTTTTAAACCATACTGGCTTTAGCCTTTAATAAAGCGTTTTAGAAGCTGTCTTTGAATCATTTCATTTTATTTGTTGCAGACAATAAGATTTGAAGAAAGGCACAATCAGCTGCAAGAAAGAAAAATCACACATTGAACCACTCTTTACTTTGATCATGGCTATTTTAACCTTCCACTCGATGATATTAGCATATGCATTCACTATTTTGCTATTTGGATTGTCTCTTCATACAATTCTAAATCTTACTTTTACTCAAGCACAAGAATGTTCTTTTCAGTGTTTCCAACATTAGAAAAGAAAAAAGTGGAGACTCTTTACAGCTAATACATAAGGAAAAAGGGGATTTGATACAAATTTTTTTTGAAGAAGCTTTAGAGTAAGGAAATGTGACCATCTCCTTTGGCAAATGTTTTCACTGAATATAGAATTCTTCAAAGAAAGAGAATTTTCCCTCAAACTATTTAAAATCTTCATAATGGACCTCCCACAAATGATAACTTCTTTAAAGTAGAAATTCCCCTAAAGATGTACAAATCTTCAAAAAAGAATACCCCTCAAATGATTAGAACCTTACCAACTTCCATCTGGATTTGAGTTCCAATAATAAGGGTCAGAACCTTGTCCATACCTAGTTTTTAAAAAATACTGTAAGAAAGCACATTTTTTAGTATTTCCAGATGTAGATGGAATATTTTTCATTTTGAAATACAATGAGAAAACTTTTTCATGCTATTTTGGAGACGAAATATAGGCCAAAGCAGGCAGAGAAAATTATTCAAAAGTGGCCAAGCCAAGGAGACTGTAGATCAGGTGAGTTTGAATTCAGATTAGAAATCAGTTGAGCTCCCCCTGTCCTCTGCCAACATCATTTTTCTAAACTCTTTTTCATTGATCAGAACATTGACATCAAATGTTCTTGAAGTTAAATTCAGCTAGAACGTGCCTTTTAAAAAGTAGCTGAAAGACAATGGAAAAGGGAAAAGTTATAGCTGACTACAAAATGTAAAATGACAAAAATGTAAAAAAAGTTAAAGGGCCTTTATTTACACCAAAACACACCTGAGAACCTATAAGCATGCTGTTCTCATACTTTTTCACCTTTGGGTAAATTGCTCATCTGTTCACTCTTGAAGATAGTTTTTCCAAAGACACTAAGACAAAACAGCAGCTGCCTCTCAACATGTGAAATTTGCTGTCTTCACTGAACAGCCTTTCTATCTATCATCAGTGTGAGAAAGTGGAAAATGTATGCAGGTCACACTCATCCAGAATGACCCCGCCCACGGATGTCCACCCCAGTACACAGTTATGTATCTACTTCTACTAGCCTCTCCTTGCCCAAAGGGTCCTCAAAGCAAACCGTTTGAAAATGCTTGGGAGAAAAAAACCCGCTGGTGCATCAGCATTTGCATGTGCATGCCTCCAAGAGTAACAGCTTAGTATTTACATCATTTTCATGCTTTTGAATTGGCTTAATGTTGTTTCTTGTTTCAGTTTAGGGATTTAGGATTTGGACTTGGTTTTTCTTTTGAGGTTGTTTGGATTTTTGTTGCTTGAACTACATTCTTACATCTACGTTCCTCGAGATCAGCAGATTCTGAGTCACACTATTGGCACCGTCATGCTTTTAATTTTACAAAGTCCACCGTCTGCCACGTGTGCTGTCACCTAAAATCCAACACTCTGCCAGTGCCTTGAAACTTACATTAGGATGTTCCAAGGCAGAGGGACTCTTACTGATGCAGACCCATAAAACAGGAGGGAAAGTCTTTTTCACAGGACAGATCATTTAAATGCCACTAGCCATTTCTCTAGTCTTACTCCTTGAGGAGTTCTAGTCAGTGAGACTAGACTGCCATGAATGCTCACAGTAGGCTGAAAGAAGCAATAAAGACTTCCTGAAGGAAGCAAACACAAGTCCTGAACACAGCCAAGTCATCAATTAACCTATGTCCCTATTTTCCCTGTGAGATAACAATAGAATAAGTTTTAGAAGGAGGAGAGCCATCCGTTAAAGTTCACTGTGGTGTTTTATTTTTACCTAGATATTCTAGGTAAAAATGTTCTCTAGAATCAGATTATCTTGCCATCTCTGACTCCTCTATCAGTCACAAGCTTAAACAATCTATTGAGCACAGTGCCTTAAATGACTGGTTCATGGCAGATGACATACAGATTGGGTTTGAGATTTGTGCCAGCGTTGATCTGTTTGTCCACATTCATCCCCACAAGCTACCACAGAGACTCCATGGAGCTCTGCCAATCAGGATCTCTCGGTACTGAGGTCCTTCAATATTTTCCCTGGCAATGCCACCATGAAAACAGAAGTCCTCATCCCGCATCAGATGTGGGATTTCTGAGAAACTATGCCAGTAGGTATGAGTTTGTTTCCAGTGGTCTGTGCAGCTTGTAAGTCTCTCAGTCTATTTTTGTGCCCTCTGCCCAGAAGTCAAAAAAAAAATGTCGGCCCCTGGCCATCCTCTTACAGAAAACTGGACTAATTCTGAAGTCTTGGTGGACTTCAGCCACTGAGAAATCCATCCTGAAAGGCCTCTTGGGCTCTTTTGATATATGTTTAGCTCTGTTGGCTATGTAACAAGGATGTATGCTAACTTACTCCCTCAGACTTCCCATCTACATGCCCCACTGTCCCTCTGGCTGTCCCACTCCTTGACTTGTAGTTTTAGCTCCACCTTCCCCTGTTCTCACATCTGTACAAGCCAGATGAACAAGGGAATGCTTTGAATGCCTCTTTGATTCTAGGTTTTTCACTCCAAAAGGAGGAAACATCAAAAAAGTATCTTAGCTTTGATTTTGAAAACCTGAATTGTTTCCCCAAAGTAGGAGATTCTTGAAAGATATTTGAATGAAATTAACCTTTGTCACATTTTTATCTCTAGAGTTCCTGATAGAAGAAACTTGTTTTGAGCAGGAAGCTCTCAAATATTGACTGATTTTTGAGATTTCTGTTACTTATCAGTAATAAAGAAAAAACTCATATATTAGATATCTTTGGTTGCAAGAAACAGAAAGCCCCCATATCAGACACGTTCAAGAGGAATTCTTGGAGGGGTATGGGGTAGTTCACACACTGGATAGAAGATGAGATGAGCAAATGAAAATGAAACAGGACCCAGAACAGGAGGCAGGGAAATACCAGACATCTACACAGCAGGAATTGATCATCTCCTCTGAATACTTTTAGAATAAAATAACATTTTCATCTGCTACAAATTCAGCAATCCAGAAGTAAAAGTCTGGCTCAGGCAGGTTCTTGGCTGGTCCCCTGATGTTTTCTGAAGTTGTGAGTAGAAGGCATTGGAGAAAGGGATCCGTGAACCCCATCTGCTTCTGTGCTAGAAGAGCAAACTGCCTAGCTTTCCCTAATTCTAGGAGTACATACCATGTAAAAAGGCCAATTCCCCCCAAAAGAACTCAGTCCAAGTGTTGCTACGAAGGGGAAACAGATGGTAAGAAATAATAATAAAAAGTGACATATGTCTACCAAAACTAGGCATAGGTTTTATAGACACTGAAACATAAGGTTATGTACAGGAATAATTTTTTTTTTCCAATCCTAGGACTAGAATTCAGTGCTTGGGTGCTGTCCATGAGCTTCTCCTGCTCAAGGCTAGTGGTCTACCATGTGAGTCACAATGCCACTTCTGGTCTTGTCTGAGTAGATTATTGGGGATAAATGCACTTTCCTGCATGAGTTGGCCTTGACCCTCAATCCTCATATCTTAGCCACCTGAGTAGCTAGGATTATAGGCATGAGGCACTGATGCCTGGTAGGATTAACTCTATATGAAGCATCATTATTCAATTGCTAAGAGTTTCACAAAAGAGAAGCTTTATTCTTTTGGTGGGGAGTCATGGTACTTGAACTCTGGGCCTGGGCACTGTCCCTGAGCTCTTCAGCTCCAGGCTACTACCCTGCCCCTGGAGCCACAGTGCTACTTCCCCTTTTCTAGTGGTTAACTAGAGATAAGAGTCTCATGGTCTTTACCACCTGGCTGGCTTTGAACCTTGATCCTCAGATCTCAGCCTCCTGAGTAGTTAGAATTACAGGTGTGAGCCACCCTGCCTGGCCAAGAAGCTTTATTCTTATTGGCTGTCAGCAAGAAAAACACTGACACTGGATAGACCACTTAAATGGTATTGAGTGGATTTGGAGTTGTTCTCTTGTCTCATGGAAGAGACAAGCAGCCAATCAAGAACACAACTGAGAAGTCAGTATAAACGGGGCACAGGTATCAGCTGCCTGTAATCTTAGCTAATCAAGGGGCTCATGTCTAGAGGATCAATGAGGGCAGAAAAGCTCACCAGACTCTATCTCTAAAATTTCCAGGAAAACAGGAAGACTGGAGGTATGATTCTGATGGTAGAGAACTAGCCTAACAAGTGTAAGGCTCTAAGATCACACTCCAGTACGGCCAAAAAATAAAGAGTTCTGTGTAGAGCAAGCATTAGACTTCCCATGAGAAAATGGTGGAATGATTCAAAGAGACTTCTTAGAGACTATTAAATTGGTGATACTTAAAGTATCACCTGCAATAGTAAAGTACAGTTGCTATGGTTTGAAGCAAAGTATCAAAAGGAAGAATATAAAGTTGTGTAAGACCTATAGCCCAAAAAGGTAGGATTGTTAGAGTTGATTCAAGATTGTTTTTTCTTCCCCCCCACTCAGACCATAAAGTAAACCAATTGTGGGCATGATATTAACTGAAACAGGGCTTGTCGAATCATACAGAAGGCACAAAGTCATTTATTGCATCTCATCAGCTCAGCCAAATTAGTAGATCTCTTTTTCCTTACAACTTGGTAAGATGCTCAGCCATCCATGTCACACCCATTCCTCGCCCCTGAAACAAACATTTGGGAACAGTTACAATAAATTCACAATGTTCATAATCTACATATCCCCAGATCTCTGCCAAAAAGAAAAGGAAGAAAGAGAGAGAAGGAAAAAAAAAACATAATCACTGATATTACTACTTTGTGCATTAGATGGGAGTTTCCAAAAACAATAACAATTAATTTTCTTTGGTTGCATGAGCCAAAAAACCAGTGAGGTGCCAGGTTTCCATGATCTTCTGAGATCATCTGGCATCTGGGAACAATGACTGTAAGGAACAAGCCCTTGGAGGCCAGTAAAATTCTGTTATAACCCGGACTTGAGAGGTTTCATATCTTGGCCATTCTGCATCACAGCAGGTAGAAAACCCAGGATGGAAAATGTCAGTGTGGATACAAGTTTCCTCCACAGAAATATTGCCTCAACATAGCTGAAATCCTTAGAGATCTTTTCTGCTTGTCAGGCTTCAAAAACACACTAGCCTTGGCTTCAAATGCCTTTTTGACGCTGCTCCAGACATATTTAAGAAATGGGTCTAATCTTGAAGGACATATTTGGGCAATCATCCAAGAACTAAAAGTGGAATAAGCCATCCTGATTTTATGCAAAAAGAATTTTTTTAAATTAAACACAGCCAAAACTCAGTTTTGAAGGCTAAAATTTACATTCATCTCCTGTCAGATCTCAAAGGAGAGATGTAAGGCACAATGGAAGAGGTGACATCTTTATAATTTGAGGCATGGAAACACCTTTTCTGTTATTTTTCCAACATTAAGTATCGCAAGTGTCATGGGCACCCTTATCTTTACTTTCAAGACTTCTACAATCTCATGATAATTTGCCTTTAAGAAGCACCATTGAGCCCTGGTCCTGGTGGCTCTCGCCTGTAATCCTAGCTACTCAGGAGGCTGAGATCTGAAGACTACTGTCCAAATACAGCTTGGGCAGGAAAGTCTGTAAGTAGAACTGTGTCTCAAGAAGTAGAGCATTAACCTTGAGCATAAAAAGCACAGGGGCAATGACTAGACACTGAGTTCAAGCCCCAGTTACTAGCACCAAAAATAAATAAATAAATAAATAAATAAATAAATAAATAAATACAGTCTTGCTCTGCATCCTGAGACAATAAATTGAAATTAGTGTGTGTGTGTGTGTGTGTGTGTGTGTGTGTGTGTGTGTGAGTGAGTGTGCACGTGAGCCTATGTAGACAAGATAAATCAGTACCAAAGCCATGACTGCTACCATTTACTGAACACGTGCTAAAAGACGGGTTGTACTTGGCAAGTTTTGACTACTAGCAGCATTCGCTCATTGTCAGTGCTGCCTCCCTTCTCCCTGAGGCCATATTGTTCCCATACATGCCAACACGTCTTCCTGATGACAGCTGCAGTGCTTCACCCATGGCTTTCTTGGACTCCAAGATCTCATTCATCCATCCCTTGCACTAGGTAGGTTGAATGGGCAGGGAGTTAAAATCCCACAGGAGCAATCCTCAGCCAATGAGAGCTAATGGATAAATCAGCCCCTCCCATCTCATTTCTCACTGCTCTGCTGGTGTTTTCTGGGATCTTCTCTGAAGCTCAACATTCAAACAGGAAATCTTGCCTGCTTTGAGCAGAATCCCCACTAAGAGAGCCATTTAACCTCCTTAACAACTATGAGTTAGAGCTTTGCAATTAAGGTAGTAAGAGACTAAAACCAAAATCAAACAAACAAAAAACATATTTTGGCCTTTTTATCGCTATTGAAAGACATATGAAAGAGGTGAGAGTTATCAAAATAGATCCTTTCTAAGTATTTTCTTAGATCCTTTTTTCCTAGTACTAATACACTCTGTGATTAATGAGTGAATAAATTTTCTCTAAAAAAACAAAATAGGTTAAACAGATTATTGTAAATGAGGTCCCAAACCTAAAGATGATTGCAGTTAGAAAATATCTCACATACCTGTGCTTTATCATCTTTTAAGACTTACCTCAAAAAGAAACAGAACTGCCAGCTTATATGGGAAGAATTTCAAAATTTAAAAATCAAATTTGTTTGCTATTATGAAGTCAAGTCAAGATGAAAGAGTGAAGCTGGTATGCCTGTGTTTAGCTGGACATATAGTAAGGCATACATACATACATACATACATACTTACTTACTTACATAGACAGAACCCAACTTGAGGTGCTTAGCAGATGTCCTGGAAGAACTTTGCTGTCTCTAGGATCAAATGGCGGTGGGGGAAGAAAATGAAGGATGACAGTGTTTCTGGCATGGAGCAATGATTCTTCTGGGTATACATCCTCATGTGTGGGAAGGTGAGAAAGAGGGCAAATAAATAAAAAAGATCACTACAAGGACTACATAGAAAACCCTAGCTAAAGCTCACTCCTTCAGTTCCAAGTAAAGGAAGCTGTCCTTCCACATTGCAAAAGTTGCTGCCTGGACGCTGTTCCTGAGCTCTTCAGTCAAGCCTCCCACATTGAGCAACAACGCTGCTTCCAGTTTTCTGGTAGTTAATTAGAGAGAAGAATCTCACAGACTTTCATGTCCAGGCTGGCTTTGAACCGTGACCCTCAAATCTCAACCTCCTGAGTAGCTACCATTACAGGCTTGAGCCACCAGAGCCATAAAATACAGGCTCTTTCATGAGTACTGGTCTCAACTTTTCTTGGTTATGGGGATGGCCTAGTCTCTTTTGTGGAGCATCTGTAAAAAATTCTACCAGGGATGCTAATGGAGGATGCATTTCCTTGTGGAAACCTATCTTCCAGAAATGTTATCATGAGCATCTAAACACATGTGTTTAGTATCAAGTTTCTATAATAATTGGAATTATTCTCCTCCAGTATAGGAGAACATGTGAGACAGGATGGGTTGGTTAAAATAGGCCATAAAACAGAATTTTGCTGTTAGGGTCACAACCTATGAAAAAGCTGGGCATTGGTGGTGGCTTGAGTCTGTAAACCTAGCTACACAGGAAGACAGAGATCTGAGGATCGAGGTTCAGAGTCAAATGGAGAAAAGTCTGTGAGACAGGGAGCTGTGGTTCAAGGGGTAGAGTACAAGCCTTGAGCAAAAAAGCAGGCCCTCAGTTCAAGCCCAGTACAAGCACATGCACACACACACACACACACACACACACACACACACACACACACACACACACACACACACAAAATCATGAAAAGAAAATGGAGAAAATAGGATCCGACCCAGAAACCAAGTGAGAGTCAAGTGAGGAAACAAGTTGAAAAGTGATATGATGGCCAAGGCTGTGTGAGCAAGGATTAATTTATGCATGCGCCCTAATGCATCAGGAAGACAGTGCCAGATTTTGTTCTGTCTTTCACTTCCACCTCTTGGGAAGGATATGTCTTGCCCATGCAAGAATGCATATTTCCTTGCATGGACAAGACAGCACAATGAGTTAACTGTTCTCCTTCAATCGACTTGCAGGAATCATTTCAAGATTTGACCCCATTTTTTAATGTCATTTTATTTCGATTGCTTTTTTTTCCCTTGGTTGTTTTTATATGCACATACCAAATACTCTCAGCTGAGTACAACTCTCTATTTTGGAAGACCTGTCAGTTATAATACGCGTATGATGACTTGGCAAACATGAAGTAGAAGAAACAATTCTTTGGAGATTTTTGTGGTAAGAAAAGCTCACCAGTATCTCTGTTCTCCCCCCGAAGAATTCAGTCCTTCTTATTAGGTCCCAGAGGAAGGCATGATGAGAAAGAGACACAGAACCTGAATTCTGCACGTTGACTCTGACATGAAGAGCATTCCTGAGGAGTCTGCAATTCACCTCCAACTCACATCGGAAGTGGGAGGAATGGGAAAATACAACATCATTTTGCAGAGTGAACATGTGCCAGTAGTTGAATGATTCACCTAGTGCCCCTCGACGGAGAAATTAGAATGCAATCTTTCAACCCTGTGCACATGTAGAGTACACATACCTTTATGAAAATGAGTGCCAGTGTCTGTACCCCACGGACATTCTTTCCTAGAGCTGTTGTCATAACTAAAGAAGGAGAAGACGAGAACTGGGAAAGCTCTGAGTCCTGCATACATGATTGGATTTTCACCAGCACTAGCAGTATTCACTTGGTGAATAGAATCACCTGGGCTTAGAAATGGGACCAACTCTCTAAAACCCATTAAACTCTCCAAAGTGATAGAACCAGAAATTCAACTGTTATCGGACTTTAAACTCCTAGACTTCTCTGTTGCGTCATCTTTTTTCCTCTCCTCCCTCTTCTTCCTCCTTTATCTTTTTTTTCCCTCCTTTCTTGATTCTAGAAGGTTATTGCTATTAATCTCAATGAGTTCTTGATATATTGCAACAACCCTTGTTTTTTATTTTTTCATTTTTCTTTTTGGTTGGTAACAAAAAAAACAGCTGTAAGGGGGGGGGCAGTTTAATTGGCTTAGATGCACATGAATCAATTAGTAGTGTTTCAGAAAACAAGAAAAGCCTCTTCCAGATTGTCTCTGCTGTGACTAAAAGCTGTCTGGAATTTTTCCTTGAACTTTTGAGCTTCTTGAGACCTTTTGCTCTTTCAGGCTCCCTGGCATATTATGTAATTATCAATTCCTGGTGATACCCTCTGATCATCTGCTGAAATGGCAATTTGCTTGCCATAAACCCAAGTTTTGACATGCCTTTTGTCTTCAGATCTGCTTCACCCACTCAGAGGAAGCTCACTATTTTTTGCACTAATATTGCTATGGGTCACCAAGCCTTTACTTCAATCATTGTAGCTAAGTCATGGATTGATTTTCTAATCATAGAATGATCTGTCTGAGGTTTTCAAAGTCCAATGCATACAGAAACCCAATTTTATTTTGTCCTACATAGAAAGAAAACATATACCACATCCATCTTTGGTTTCTTGCAGCTTTCATTTTATAACGGGACTATGTGTAGGAACAAGATGGAAAAATAAAATTTGAATATCCACTAGGAAATACAATAGATACCTCGAATGACCCTCTTAATCGTCATAATACATTCATGCAGTGACTGTGAGTGTTTTCATTTTGCCAATAAGGAACCAAAGCACAAATAGACTTTGGGAGGCCATGACTCAAATAAACAGAAGCAGGATCTCAGCAACCAGACTACAATCATTACTGCCTCTGACCTATTAGCCTGGACACACTACTTAACCTTCCCCTTACCTAAATTTTCTCAGCAATAAAATGGGGGAGTATTTTCCTCAAAGAATTACTATAGGGAGCTGGAACATGAACCTATGTCAGCCTTAGTTTATATAAAAATTTTACTGGAGTATCTGTGTAAGAAAGAAAAGGACAGAGGCAGACAGACACAAAGAAACAAAGATATAAGAAATCACATGACTTTTAGGTAGATGATTTTTAAGCATATGATGAAGATTAAGCATAAAGAGAAAATTGTATAAATTACTCCAAAATTAAAACATCTGTTTATTTAGAAGTATTATTAAAGAATGAAAAGACAAGCCGCAAAGTGAGGAAAGTTATCATGGTATAATTATCTAACAAGGGATTTGCCAAAATCCATAAAGAATGCCTAAAGACATAAAGAAATCCCAGTTACTGGGGCCGGGAGTTTGGCCTAGTGGTAGAGTGCCTACCTAGCATGCACGAAGACCAGGGTTCGATTCTTCGGTACCACATACATAGAAAAAGGCTAAAAGTGGTGCTGAGGCTCAAGTGGTAGAGCTCTAGCCTTGAGAAAGCCCAAGGACAGTGCTCATGCCCTGAGATCAAGCCCAAGACTGGCAAAAAAAAAGAAAGAAAGCAAAAAGAAAAAGAAAGAAATCCCAGTTACCTCAATAGGAGAAAGTGGGAAGATATGAGTTCGAGGCTAGCCTCAGCAAAGTTGAAGAAACTAAAAACTAAACAGGCCAGGCACCAGTGGCTCATGCCTGTAATACCAGCTATGCAGGAGGCTGAGATCTGAGGATCAAGGTTTAAAGACAGACTGGGCAAGAAAGTCTGTGAGATTCTTATCTCTAATTAACCACCAGAAAACTAGATGGGGTGCTGTACCTCCAATGGTAGAGCACTAGCCTTGAGCTGAAGAGCTCAGGGACAACATCCAAGCCCTATGAACAACCCAAAAATAAAAACTGAAAACTAAAGACTTAGGGGCCTGTACTTACCTAGGTGATAAAGTAATTGTAAGAGGCTTT